>NC_081207.1:27572033-27654533 GCF_902713425.1 Acipenser ruthenus
AAATCAGCAGAGAGTAATCAGTATGCCACAGAGCGCACAGTCATTTAGGTGACATTAAATGTGTCAGGCCAGCAAAGCCTGTTGAATAAATACATCTTTTAAAAAGTAGCTGGATATATTTTAAGACGATTACAACATCATGTGAAATGTCAAACGGTTTCTGAATTGCTTTGCTTTTCTTCTTCTGATGGCAAAATATAATTCTTCAGGTGAGAGCAGGGTTGTAATTCTAGTGCTGTTCTTATTTATTTATTTTTGTAGTTATTCTGTTTAACCAAAATAATATTAAAATATGTATTAGTCAGACACTATTGAACTGCAGTACCTCAGTTTAAGGTCCTCGTTCAAAAAATGGGGACCCTTGTACACTAATTGTGTCCGTCTGTCCGTTCATCCGTCACACTCCGCATGGTAAACATAACTGCTTGATTTTGCACCTTCACCAAACGTGTGTCTTGCACTGCTAGTCTCGTTTAGACATTGTAATCCAATGAAATTGAGAAGCGTTTAACCTTTCTGATACTGTTTTGTACCTGATTATGTGGATCCTATTACAGGTGGACATGGGTAAATGTGTAAAATACCCAAACGTGTCCTAGATATTGCACTGTGTTAGACCTTCATGTAGTTATGTTATCTCCGCTGCTGTTTCAGTTCACATTGTCGTGACCTTTGTCTTAGATTTATTTAAAGATTTAAAGGCTTTGCTGTCAAGGGGGTTCTCTGTGCTGGATGCAGAGTGTTATGACTGATTTATATACTGCTGATGAGCTTCCAGACAGTGGTTACTGCAGTTAAACCTGAGATGTAATGTATGCAAAATGAAACAGCCATAGAAAGCAAAACCACCTCCATAATTTACAGAATAATTTGCATACTGAAGATATTTTATTGCTGTGATCTGGACAGGCAATTTTGTTATGTTATAAATGATTGGAGGGCAAAAGATCAAAATAATGCTAACCAATGTTTGTTTGTTTTTTCTTCCATTTAACATGTATTGTGCTTAAAATATTTTGGTTATTAGCTTTGTGTGTGTTTATTCGGAATATTCCAAATACAGCTCAATAGATAAACTGCTAAACTAGACCATTGGAACAGGTTTTAAAACACAGGAAGTGGTTAGGTGCCAGGAAGCTGCAGCAATTTCATCTACAGGATTGACTATTAAATACGTATTCCAGATAGAAGTAAAAAAAAAAAAAAAAACTAAAAGATTTTCAACAGAACGGGAACATTGGTTTGCACTTGATAGTGTTGGGTATGATACTATTTATTCTGTATTCCAGTGTCAGTCTGCATCTCTGCAGAGAAGTTTAAATCATGATGAGAATGCTCTGAGATTTTATGGATCTCAGTGGGGGTGGCTTGTGGGTCAGCCTCTAATGAGATAGAGAAGTATTCAATGTTTTCCACAACGAATACCATTAAACCCCATAAGAGTAAACAATACAATAAAAAGTCATTTCTAAATACCTCATCCCCCTTCAGATCATCTCTTAGAATGAAATAAGTTTAATTTTCTTAGGGAATCTGTCAATTTGTCCTTCATAAGGCCAGTTTACAAAATATATTGAATTTTTAGCTTGTGAAGAAATTCTGGATCATTGCCCATTCTGTTATGAAACTCATTAAGACATGATAAACCTGTTCAATCCTCAGAGCATTAAAGAGATGCTGGTAAAATGTGAAATTAGCATGTTTTTTATGTGCAGTGAAAGGTTTTACTATTTATTGGGGAAGATAATAAAAATGTTGTCTTATTTTTTTTAATTTATTTTTTTTACAGTGCTCAGTGGACTGTGTTCCAATGACTGCCCAAGGAAAGTCACAGTAAGTCTCACCTACATCATTTTTAACACCATGTCCATCTGAAAGCATTTAAGAATATTTACTGCATATGGCTTTGGCATAATAGTTGAAACCCACTCAAGGAGCTTGGAGTTAAAACACACACAAAATTATATGATAGCAAACATACTTAAAGTGTTGAGAGTGATTGCAGTTCAGGCCCTTTGCATTCACGTGCTGTGAAGGGTTGAATCTTATAGACAGAATAGATCTGTGTGCACCTCATCATTAAACTCAAATGAATCCTCATTTAACATATATACCCTTCTACAGAAGGTTGTATTGAAGTCCAGTTTGATATACTGCATTCTTCGTGTAGATATATTTAACAACAGGCACCAGAATTGGTCAGCTCATGGGAAATTGGTAAATACAGTTCTTGTTTTATTGGCTTCCAAATGCCATACAGCTGGCATAGGGTTGGTGAAGATTTAAAAAAATGTTGTAGCTTCATTTTTTTAATTTATTTTTTAATAATCATTTTTAGTTGTTTCCGGATGCTGCTGCTGTTATATTGATTGATTTTTTTTTTTAATTATTCGTATGACCTGAGAAAATGCTTTGACCTGTTTTAAAAATCCCACCAATGTGTTCCATGTTGCACAACATTCTAATTTCTCTTTCATTGTTACCTGTAGCATCCCTTGACCCCTCACTGACTTAAAAAAAAAAAAATCTGTCAGTTAGGAGAAGAGAAATTAAAAGCTTTAAGTTGCTGAGCTTTTCAGAACAGTTCAATGCATTGCTTCAGGTCCCAGGTAAGGAAAGGTGAACAAATAAAAATGTTTAAATGTCATTTGAAGTTACTCGCTCTTTTAATATTATCCCCTTATCTTTAAGCAGTTTTGAAATTCAATTAAACAAACTTTTTTCGCATTAAATCATAAACATACATGTCATGTCTTGGATTCTACAGCTGTGCCCAATTCAGTTTAATCAAGCTCATGTCCAGTAGTACCATGCTTGAGCTACCTAAGGACCAGCTTAAGTGATCAGTTAGTAGAGTAATGTATCTGGTTGGGTTCTGTTATGCACTTGTGCTTGCAATGACACTGATACATAGAGATCTCTCCAGGAATTCCATTTACAATCTCCTCAGATTCGCTTTTGTGTGCAATAGGATTGATTTCCCGGACAGCTCGGATCCCAGTGGCCTTTCCATTCATCCAGTGCACTTTCTTTTTTAGACGTTCAGGTTAGATTGATCTGTCCCGTGTTGCTCAGTCAAGTCAGTATGGTATTGTGTAGCTGCACCAAACCTTTTGCTCAAAAGGCTAAAAGGATTTTCTTCTGTGCTCATCACCTTCAGTCTCATCATGGTCTGCAATATAGAATATAATTCCCCTCTCCTGTCATTTCTCAGTGTGGCATTCATTGGTCACTCTGGGGTTTAAGGACTATTAATAAGTGTCTAAAACATGTTAGTAAGTATGTTATTAACATTGTATAATCATTAATAAAAACTTTATCATGCACTACAAGTAGATGTTCTTTAATTACTTTGTTTTATAACACAGTTTTGCACCAGACTGTAATTATCTTGGCTAACATTATAAAATGTGTAGGTGTAATAATGAATCTTTTCACAGAAGCTACAGTATTAATAATAGTACATAATTCTATTGTGAATTCAAAATTAATATCCAAGTAGCAGGTATCGGTATTACAAACTACACCAAGAAGACAAACGTCTTTGTCTGTTTTACTGAAGTACTGCAGTCCCTGCTTTTGTAAGGTTCCATGTATAAAGGTAGACTTTTACAAGTACATTTGCTGCATTAGCCTCGAGAAAAGACACACTAACAGAGAATTATAGAGCAGTCGTGAATGGCAACATGTCTCTTCATTAGGGGTGACACATAATGAAGAGAAGTATTTGTCTTAAGCATGTGTTTGCGCTGCTCTAATGAAAAGGTGTCACTGTCTGTCAGATGTATTGCAGCACTGCTAAACAACTCTATAAGACCTGGGGAAACTCTTAGGAGACCATGCTGCATTCAAATCCAGATAATGTTCAGGGAAAAAAACAATTTGCAGCCATTCGTAAGTGACTGGAGTTTGTTGTCAGTTATAGTGTATATGTATATGTGAATCTACCAGGATTTTTTGTCTTGTGCTGTCTTTCTTTAAAGTACTTAGACATTCCTGCATGCAAAACTGAATTTATTCCATAGTTATATCGGCATTAAATCAGTAAATATAAAATGTTGATCACTGTGGGATGTATTTCAGGACCTGTAGCCTTTAGGGGTTAAAACTCTTATTGTGGTGCTATTCACTGAAGCAGGGAGTGTCTATAAAGCCAGGTGCTCAGTATCTGGTGAGAAGGATAGGGGGAGTGAGGGTCTCAATGGGATGGGTTTTGAGGCTCATTCCATTCAAACCACGCATCTTGACCTTTCAAATCTTCCAGCCCTAGCTACTGTCTGCCTAGATATGTATGTATTTATTTGGAGCTGCTTACTCTTTAACAGTATCTTGTGGCTTCTTTATTATAGTGTCTTACTCCTTGGCCAAGTTTTATTTTTTTTTATTTTTTATGATCTCTTGGCTCCCTCAGTTTCTCATGTGGTTGCATTGCTGAAAGGATGATGATACTGAACCCCCCAAACCCTTACTGAGTCCCTGGTCTAACCCATAGCTCTTCTGATATCACATAAAGTAGCTTTTGAACTATGGGTGTGGCCTTTCAAATGGAGTGAGGTATACATGCCCCAACTGACCAAAACTAAAAACAAAGACCAAATAATAATAATTTAAATCTCACAAAGTTATGGTCACTATTCAAATAAGTTCAAAAGTTAAATGGGTTCTCCTTTTGACTGTGAATTCATTAAAACAGTGTGCTTATGAAGTACTGGGAACAATATTCTGACACATGGATCCATCAGAAATTAAATATGTACCTCTTCATCCTTGATTTACTATCGGTTCCAGTCAATGAATATTTTGTGGGTTCAACCTTACTCAATTATTTAACAGAATGGAAAATATATTATTTAATGAAAAAGAAATGTCACTTGTGGTCCCTGTAGGCTCTGGTGACATCAATTCAGTTCCATTGAATTTGCCTTTGAAACAGTTTCTGAAAACAACATCATGTCTACTATTGGTACCTCAAGCATAATTGATTGGAAATAGTGAATTCGTCTAGCAGCTAGGACCAAAACATTTTGAAAGATTCACCTATAAAGCTAGAAGATTTCTGATGGTGCCATGCTTTTCTATGACTCTTTTGATTGACTGGTCATGAGAATATCTGTCATCAACCACTGCAATGTGTTGGAAGTTTTGAGAAAGAAAAAAAAAAATTGAAATTTCCTGTAAGTTTCTCAGAAAGATTTCCAAATGTACGACAATCACTTCTGTCAGTGCAAACCATGCGGATGATCATCTTGAAGTTGACTACTAGTAGACTTGAATCTGTTGTGTTTGGTATTTCTGGCAAACTATGGTCTTGTTCTAACCAAGACATGGTTGCACTTGTGTTTGTTTTGCGGAAAGATCCATCCAAATTGAACAGTGACAAAGGAACAGGGGAAAGTCCATGCTTAAGGAGGTCATGGGCATCAACATCTGTAGCTTGTGCTATCACTGTCAGTTTGCTGAATATTTGTCTGTTAATATTAATTGTTTGTTTTTTGCTTCTGTTTGGAAGAACTTGTCTTGTTGAGACTGGCAAATGTGTTCAGCTTTGGCCTTTGTATTGGGGCAAAGAAGTCCACTTCACTGGTAGAGATTCCCTTCGTAATGAAGTCTGCAAGTCTGTATTGTCCCTGTTCACGAATTCCACAAAGATTGTTTGCCACGTCTGGTGGTGCTACTGTGGATGTTTTCTTTCATTGCTGTCTGTCTTAGTTTGGCATCTTCAGTGGGAACAGCAAAAATATACATATACAAAATTATATAAGCCATAAAACATGAACTATTCACATAAATCATAATTGGATGGCTAGTTTTAAACATTATTTTTGATAGATTTTGAACAGGCACATTTACCTTCAATGAAAACAAGTGACAAGTGACCCGAGTCACGTGATGGGGTGCTGGGTCAAGTCTCCCCGCAATCTGGAGGTGCATCCATTTTTAGAGCTCCCCCTGGCTGCTAAACACTATACTTGTTTTGGGGAAAGATTCAGAAAGCCACCAGGCTACACACACTATTGAAACAACCATTCTTTATAGGTGGCCATTTTGGGATACCAAGTCCCCCAACAAAACCCCCTATAAAAAAAATAAAAAAAACTGCACCACTTCAGAAGTCCACATCCACACTAGGGGTTGCCTACAAGGGTCATAGAAAAGCATGGCACCTCCAGAAATTTTCTAGTTTTATGGGTGAACTAACTCACAATTTAAGGCCCTTTCAAGATATATCTGCTAGATTAAATGTTCTTGCTAAGCCTTGCATTCGCTTCTCATTGTCGGGCATGTACAATAGGCTATACCTTTTACACCAATTTCCAAATACTTGGGGTTATGATGTCTATTTGACTTTGCATTTTGTATAAAGTGGTTGTGCTATACTAATATAAAAAGAGATGCCTGTTTTGCATGTATAATTATGACTGATTGTGCCTTTTGTTTTCATTACAGCCCTTCGGAGTGAATCAGCCCGGACCTTATGTCATGTACACCTCAGTCGACTCCAACGGATATCTCAAAAACGCATCAGGTAGGCCAAATGAGAAACATGTTGCTTTCTGGTGCTTTCTGGTGCTGCCTTGTTAGCATAATCTGCATGCCATTTACAAAGCGAAGTAGGAGCAACGTGCTGATTATAGCGGTACAGAAAACAAATACTGCTGGCAGAAAGGATAATGATTCATTTGGCAGTTTAGAAGTGAAAACCCACAATCTGCAGGGATTAATTAATGCCTTCATGAATCCAGTTTTTCGATAGTCACGCACTCGGCCGAGGTTACCATCTCAAGCCAACAATAAAGCAAGTGCTGTCTTTAAAAAGGGAGGGAAACAGATTGTTTAATTTCGATCTGCGTATTAGTTTTACAGCTTCTGAACACAGCAGCAGCTGAAAGGTTTGGGAAATTGAGGTGCCTACTGTACTGTGGATCACTCAGGTTCAGAGTTGGACGCTTCCATTTATTCCATCCAGTATTCTGAGAAAGAATGTAAAGGATGAGCTTAATCTGGATTTCTTCCTTGTGTAAGATAAATGTTATTTGCTGATCTTTTCTTTTTTTCTGTTTTCGGTTCAAATGTTTATTAACAGCAGTGAGTCGCTAGTATTGGATATGGCCATAGTGGCTGTAACAAGTCTTTTACAAAAACAAATAGGATTCTAGTGAGTTTACTACATTCTTTCATAGTTTACGCATCTGTGCACATTTCTACTTCAGATAGCTGACATTCCCTATTGGGTGGTTTCAACTGCAGGTGTACAACTTTTTTCCCTACTTGAAAGAAGTCTTTTTGCTTCTCACTGTGAACAAAGCAGGCTTGCTCCTGTGAAAGCTCCCATCTAGCTCTCGGAAGCAAAACAAAAAAAGTCACGAAAGGAAGAGGAAAACATGGTTTTACAAGGTAGCAATCTGCTTGAGTACTGCAACAACTGTTTTTTAAGAGTATGATGCGCTACACATTTAAGTTACATTTTTTAACGGTAAAGCATCTTCTTTAAGCTACTATTTCTTTTTAAGTAAGATTGTGTTTCTCCATTTCTACTGTTGATAAATATTTCAGAATGATTAAACCAATTCAATGCTGTTGGTCCGGGACCCATATGAGGTCTTGGGAAACACAGCATGAAGAAAATAACTGCCTGAAAGTAAAGATATTTCTGCCTTGCTGGCGACAAGATTGTCAGTACTTTGTTTCATTTCCCGTCTGAGGGACACTGCAGTTTGGAATGCAATGAAGGGCTCTCCTCATTGCTAACTACATCCACTTGAGAGCTTGCTGTCAATTTACTCTCGTTCCCACAATATGAGGTGGAGTATTTTGTGAGGCCAGGCACAACAACTAAACATCAATGCGGCCAGATTAAAGCAGAGATCTTCCATCTGTATGTAAATAACAATAGTAATAGCCAGAAAATACTTTCCCCCTTTTTTATAAATATATACACATACACAGACTGTATATAAAGGTTTTAATTCAGTGAACATTGTTGCAAGTCATTCTTGCTTTAAATTAAGAGGAAGTCTTATTCTGCAAATCCCTCACATTTCCCTTCCTTTAAGTGCATCAGCCTTGTTGAAACTGTGGGGCATTTTAAAACTGGCACTGAAATGTATCGACAGCTGTGGCTGAAATAATGGGGTGACCTTCAGGGTGGGGGGATTGAAATTCAAATGAGGAAAGTGTTTTCTTTTAAAGTTTTAGTTTTGTTGAGAGCTGAGGGACAACAGCTCCCCCTAACAACTCTGCAAGCACACCTCAGTCCTGTTGTGTGGTGGTTTTGTAAATGGACAGTTAAATTCCACTTGTGACCTGAAAAGTTTTCCTTTTCCCTAGTCACAGAGATTCCAGTGCTAACCTGGATCCAAGCTTGGGACTTTGGGGTTGAAGTTTGCCTTAACTATTAAAACTAGAAATGCGACAAGAATCCTCTATAGCATTACTGGGCAGAGCCACGCATTAGGCACCATGGGTCCAACATGAATAATAAACACTGACCCTGGGGAATCATAACATTTAATTCTCTGCTCAGATGAGCCCCTGACTTGTTGTTTAAGTTTACATCTCAGTAGAGCATTAGCATTCATGTGAAGTTTACCTCTGTATGCTGACAGTCTGTACCAATTACAGCACGGCAGTATAACAGTGATAGGATTCAAAACTGCAACCGTTACCCCCTGGGTGTTGATCTACCAGTTATTGTATTTCTTGCTCTTATTGTATTACTTGTATTGTAACGCTTGAAATGTTTTTGCTTACGATTGTAAGTCGTCCTGGATAAGGGCGTCTGCTAAGAAATAAATAATAATAATAATAATACAAGCAGGGCGTGCCTTTTCTTTATGAGGTCTCAGGCTTGTTTTGCGCTAAAATGACTAATTATGCTTAAAGGCTTTCTAAAATCTTTGAATGTGAACCACACATTCTGGACCTGCCTTTTGTTGATGATAAGTGGTAAAAAAAAATCTTGTTGTATATGTTATACAAACAATGCTGTCATTTGAGCATTATCAACATTACAGCAAATCCATACAATGTAAAATAGTGCAAATATTAAAAACTACATTAGTTGGTGTTATAAAATATTAAGATGTACTTTAACCCTTAGCGCTCCATTTATTCAGCACATCTCAGGCGCGTCAGGACCAATTTATTTTCACACGTGCAGTTTATTTTAGATGCGCTGTTTTAAAAGTGTTTTTTTTTTCACAGTAAAACAGGTTTAAAAGGCACTGCATATCAACAGGACACTCTGTACTGCATCTTCAGCCCCGCCCCACCCCTCGTTCGCTGTATTTTTCACATACCTCTTGACGGTAGTGCATACCGATAAATCATCTCCTGATCACGTTTTATCACCAAACTCCTCAATTATGCGATCGAAGTCATTATTTTGTTACTATAAGATCTAAAAAAAAGCTATGCAAATATCTGTGATATTCTTTGAGCGCTGGATGCAGAAGCAGCTATCTTGTTTGTTTATGTCCGTGTTATCTATGTGGTGCCGGGGCTATCTGTATTCATGAGATACGCCCCTTTTTTTCCGGCTTCTCTCGGCTCCTATCGGTCTCACTCAGCGTTGAATGGTTTTCTCTGCTTTTTCCGTAGAAAGGGAAAATTGCAATGTCGGACCAGGTCCGACATAAGACCGCAAAGGGTTAAGGCCTCCACCGCATCTCGTTGAGAGACTGTGGTTTGGTGACAGGTTTGTTATACATCCGTATATATTCGTGAGGTGCTGCAATGAAATCCGGTTGGAAGTCGTCTCATGTTCCTTCCCTTGTAGCCGCAGGCCTCACGATCCCACGGGACTCCCACCCTTGATGTGCACCAAGTTCTGCGCCAAAACTGTGAATCAAGGCATGTAGAAATAATTTGACACTTCCATTCTCTCTCTCTCTCTCTCTCTCTCTCTCTCTCTCTCTCTCTCTCTCTCTCTCTCTCTCTCTCTCTCTCTCTCTCTCTCTCTCACACACACACACACACACACCTCTGCAGTCTGAGGCCTGCCTAGCGGGAATGGCAGGGTTTGTGACAGAGTGAAAAAATTTTTTTCAGTATCAAGCCTGTATCATTAGACTTCATGCTGTGAGTGTGATCCAAAATGCAATGTATCTAACTGACCTACAGCTCTAACTGGCCTTTGTGTTGACAAACCACACATTGTTTTGGTTATAGGGACATTCAATACAGGAGTGAAGTTTGTTTGCTAATATTCCAGGGTGAGAGTATTACTCTGTATTCAATTCAGTTCAAACCTTTATTTAACCAGGTAAAGACAAATGCCGACCTGGCCAAGAGGCAACATAAATACAACAAACAACAGTGTCTGCTCTGACAAGCACATGAAACAGGGAAAAGAACTTCAAGTCTAGAAAAGAAAGCACCCTCTGAGATAAAACCAGGGAGTTTAAGCCTTGATTGTGACTTATTCCAATCGTGAGCAGCTGCCCAACAGCAGTAAAAACATTTATAAAACCCGATTTAGGGTTTTATAAATGAGTCTGTACCAATGACATAGCGACATGTTTGAAGTGAAGGCCAGCCAGCCAACCAAAGTGTAGAGATCACAGTGATGAGAGCGGTAGGGAGCCTGTCCTAAGGGCAACATTAGAAGCAGCTTTATAAATGATACCTCCATAATCTAAAATGGGTAGCACAGACATATGTACCAATAATCTTTATAACCCAAAAAAAGGACATTTTCTAATTAAAATCTATGCAACATTAATGTCAAGGTTTTTTTTTTTTTTTTTTTTTTTTTTTTAATTAGCAACAACATAAATATTAGCCAAAAATATCTACTACCTTGCATATTAAATAAACGTATATGATATATTGAATATTTTCAATTTTCTTTTGCTATTTAGACATTATTTATTTACCATATTTATTTATTAATTTGTGGAAAGGTATTCTGAATTATCTTTAAAAAAATATTGTGAACAGTCTCGTACAGTACACATCAGCATTGTCACAACATCCACTAGTACTCTCTCATCTTTCCTGGGTATGACAGAACCTATTTGGATTGGGTTTGGGTTTATTTGCTCCAGTTCAATTCACAGCTTTTGAAAACCATCTGGGGAAATGAGGTCAACAAGTAATCTATGACCTTGGAACCACAGCCATTCCTTTAATAATCTGTGGTTCAAATGAGGGGTTAAATATCTCTAGAAACCTGAAGAAATGTTACAATGTAACTGTCGCCACACTGAACTATTTGGCTGGAAAATGTATAGCACTATAAAGTGTCTTGAGAAATTGACAGGGATCTCTGACATAGTTTTGTATAAATTAGGATGTTTCAATGCTGCTTCAAAGCGTAAACCTGTTGATGTTGTATTTTATTGACACAGAAACTTGAGGCCCAGCTATACACAAAGTGATTCTTTTCTGCATCCAAATTATGCCTATCTTACAATTTAGTTGTGAAGGATGCAAAGCAAACTAGTTTATGAGGACAAGGAAAGACCCCTTTTTATAGAGTTTGTCCATGCTTCCTTCTTTACCAAACTGAAGCCTCTGCTAACATTACACATGCACCCCGTAAAGTTTTAGAATTTAGTAAAGTTTAACGCAAAATGTATTGACAAAAGTGTATCTGATTTTATTCAGAGTTTCATTTTTACTGCATCATTTCAATTTTCTCTGTCTGTTATTGTACCATGAAATGCATTGCTGTCTGGGTCACTATACCTGGATCCAATCTTACTTCCTGTCCCTCAGTGTTCAAGCTTTGTTAACGCCTTGTGGCAAAGTGGTTAACTGT
This sequence comes from Acipenser ruthenus, assembly GCF_902713425.1. Lineage (NCBI taxonomy): Eukaryota > Metazoa > Chordata > Actinopteri > Acipenseriformes > Acipenseridae > Acipenser > Acipenser ruthenus. The sequence continues at coordinate 27,583,798 of NC_081207.1, forward strand.
GTGCAGGTGAAGGTAATGCAGCAGTGATTAATAAACAGACAGACAATTATAATCCAGGTGCAATGTTGTTTAATGTTTTTTTTTTTTAAATGCAATGGCCTGATGGCAAAGTGTATTGCTTATTTGTAGAAACACAAACAACAGTCCACATTGTGTGCCCTAGTGCTCATGGTGAATACAGTTCTTTAATGCAGTGTTGTTGGTCTGGGTTTAGTGCTGGCCTTTGGCGACAGCTCCGGTTCGTGTTAGCCGTCCAAATAATCACAAACAGTATTATTAACGACACACAAAAAACAAACAAAACACTCACTCACTGGTCATTTAAGTTAACCATTCACAAAGGAACAGATCACCTCATAACGTCCCCTTTATATACCGTCAACCATCACCCCTTGGTTAACAAGCGCACCCGTTCCTCCAGTCTGCGGATGCCACACCGTTAACCTTCTGGGTCAATGATTTAGTGTATCGTAGCTCAGTACCCTTTCTAGATGGCTGACTTCCGCCTTAGCCTGGGAATGAACTGTCGGGCCATCTAGTACACGGTATTCTGTTCCCTTTACTCGGCACCCTCACAGGTCGGGAAGGAGATGTAACACCAACAATCATTCGATCTTTGTCACACGCCTCAAACAGCTCAGTAATCCAATTCCATTGCTCAGGTGTTTTAAATCTCTAGGGTTAAAATCTATTCTCCATGGTTTAGCTCTGATCACATGGATTGTTACAGTATGTATTGCCTTGGTAGGTTTGTTCTATAAAAAGCACTGTACAAAAACAACATTTTGTTCTAAACCAGCTCTGAAACAAGTTCTGCCTATCTTGTATATTTTTTGAGATGTTGTGGTGATATACTGTATAATCAATTTACCAGCCACATCAGAAACCGATCCAGGCAGGATTCCTAGTAATTAGTACAGTGTTAGGCGATTGCTGATAGGTTGAATTGGCTGCTTGTTTACAATGTAAATGGTTTATCCTAATTAATGGAAAGAAAACTCTGGCCAAGACTGCAAAAAACCCTCTGAGATCATGGCTGGCAGGCTGATTAATGGAGCATCTCTGATGCAATTCTAGAAGAAGTTCCATGTCATGTGCGCCCCCGTCCTGTCTTTCTAAAAGCATGATGCTCTGAAGGACAAAGGACAGCTGGGAGTCCGATCAATAGCTAATTTCCGCCAACTCAGTTGTCTTTAATGGAGGAATTAGTATGATGTTAATAAGTGAATACAATACAATACAATTTGCTGTTATATAGCACTCTTCATGCGAAGCATCCCAGGGTGCTTTACAACCAGACCCAAAAACAAATGGCTGACAGCCCAGCCTAACAGTAAGCACGTGAAAACAGATACGTCTTTAAACAGAAACAGATACGTCTTTAATCCTGACTTTTGTAAGATTAGTTCTCATTATAGTTGGGGATTTGGGTTGGGCGACAGGGACTGCTTGATGGTTTTCTTTAGTCAAAACATATTGGGAGGGAAAAAAATGATTCACTGACTTTATTTTCTCAGAAAAGCAATGGTATTTAAATGTATTACTCACTACATTGACAGTGGTTGTGGCTTTATACATTAAATGTGGGTGATTGTAAAGAGCAAAACATTTGCGTTTCTAAGGATATTTTGGGTGGCGGTCCTCTATCAGGATGCCTAATGTTATGGCCAAGAACATTTGGCAACCCCTATCATAATGCACAGTGCTGTCTATAATCACCTTTAAGCTAAATGAATAAATACGACTTTTAAATATTGACTATATTTGGTGAAATATTAACACATATCAATGTCAACTACAAAAACAGCAGTCATTTTTTGTTGTTGTTTTGTTTTCCCAAACAATAGATAAATAAATGCATGACACATATTGCAAAACAACCAGCAGGGCACAAACTGTCACCTCTGTTGAATGTAAGAATACTAGTTTAAGATATAGGATATGAAAGCCCCTTTGGCTCAATGTATTAAGATTTTGCTGCAGTGCAATGTTTTTACGCTTCCCAGGTTGTGATGTTTTTAAGCTTGTCACGAAGTGGGATTTCATACACAAACATGTCTCGGGAAAAGTTCTTGTTATGTGACAAGTGTTGCATTGGAGCCGAGTATATCACTTCTACTGTGTGTGTCTTTCATAAGAGGTGCTGTACACAGCTGATGCACATTACCTCCAAACTCATATTGCAGATAGTTGCAACGTTAAAGAGCATCTTTCTCTAGTTTAGTCAAAGAGAAAGTTGTTTCCAGTCATGTCTGTCTAATATGATTAAAGTCGACCTTGCTAATTTGACATGAATAATGTGTGTGGGATGTGACAGGAGTTGTTTCAATATAACCAGATTTTGAGTTGATTTACTGTTTTTGGACATTCTCGTTCCCAAGTCTTTAAGATAATTCTCTAAGGCTACGTACACAAACTGCGTTTGGCTCGACAACCGTATTTACAAACGGTACTCACTGCAGTTGTGTGTCATACACACACACACACCTTTCATTACTGAAGTGAGTGCACTCCCTGTTTAAACAAACCACTGAACTCGGGCCATGCCGATCGTGAGGTTTTGTGTGACATGGAGGCTTATTGTTTTTATTTATGCTTTTGGAAGAAAGTACTGTACGTAATCGATCGAGAGCTCAGCAAGCACAGCCGTGCTCTTTAATGCAAAGCCAGCGGAGATGCCGTTTTGCTTTTTCTGCACTGCTAAATACAGTGGTGATGATCTGCAGTACCATGACGGTAGATCTAAACATTTGGCCGATCTTCTGACCAGAAGGCTGGTGGGAATGACTTGAGTGGTTTCCAAGTGACTGGATTGAAAATGTATGCATGTCTAAGGAGTCATATATGCGTCTTTGTCATTTAATGAGACATTTCCTGGAGTGCCGAAACACACACACGAGATGTTCGGTATCGGTGGAAAAACGAGTTGCGGTCGCACTGTGACGTTTGAGGATACAAATTGTACCATATTAAACCAAAAATACATTTTTTTTTTCTTACAACAAAATATCATACAACTATACTTTGATGAAATAAAAAAAGTATATTATATGTCTGCACTATTTGCCATTGTTATGAATTTACTATTCATCAATATTACAAAATCAACTTGGCTCATCAGGCACCTATATATAACATAGCCATGTTTGTCACACGGAAATGTCTGATAAACAATGACATAATTAGTTGCACAGAAATCCACTGAGCACCAACTGCGGTTGTGTTAGTGCGGTTGTAATACACAAACACAGTGAGCATTAACTAACCAAACTGAATTAATAACCGTACTCGATACTTGCTCTGAAAAGGATTAACTAGTGCGGTTGTCGCTGCCCTTTGTAACCAAACTGTGTGTGTATACAAACCGTATTAAGAGCAAAAGGTGAACTCACAACCGCATTTAGCCTATGTGTGTGTACGTAACCTAAGTGCCTATATTTCTCTGTTCTCTTAAATATACCACAGTAAGGAGGACTGGATAACGCTCTATGGATAGAGCACCTTATCTCCACAAACCACACCACCATGTTTTGTGACAAATCAATGTCTAAATCTTCTCCCATTGTAATAAGCTGTGAACAAGATTCAAAACCCTTGTATTACAGAGCTTCATCATTGTGTCACTTCATCTCATCCTTAGACCCAAATGTCATGTTGCCAGCTGCTGTCATCATAAATGTTAATGATTAAGGAACTCACTGTTTCAGCAACAGTAAATGCTAAGGATCTGGTTCCTTCCATTAAGATCTAAGTATGCATCACAGGAATGCAGCCTCAAATTTACCTTCTAAACAACATAGTAGGTGCTGTGCATCCTTCTGTGAAAATCTGATACAGCTGCACTTCTCTCCAGGCCTTTGGCTTGCCTCAGCTAGAGTACTAAAAGCTTGGCAATGTTTTGGAAACAGCTTGTGAGTCTAGTAAGTTAATTTAGAAAGGAATACTTTATAAGACAGTTGTAAATTATTCAGGGGCTTGTTGTTTATGCCTAGGTTTTGTAAGTGAAATAAATAATGTGATAATCACTTTGCCCTTGATACAAACCCTATAAGTCATTCTGCAGGCATTTACATCTGTCCCTGAAATAAGTTGGTATCGTACCCCTCACATTTTGAAGTTTTCAAAGATGTTATTAGCACAGAGAGATTGTTTTTGTATTTGGAACTACAGTGGCTGTGCGGAATTCCTTTGTTGTTTAGAGGATATTTTGAAGTCATCATTTATCTCTGACCCCTGTGCCTTTTTATTGCCTGTTTAAAAGACATGCTGGAAATAAATCCCCATGGCTGTGGTACCAGCAGATGCAGAGAATAGACCGCAAGCTGCTCAGTCAAGCCAAATCAAGCCCCAGTGCAGCTGGTTTGGAGCAGTTGTGTTGGAAAGATACCCTGTCATCATTGCAACATTCTGTCAGAGCCATTAACAGTGTGAATATGTGATAATGAGCTGCACAATATAATGAATTCTATAGCAGAGCAAATGCATAGCGGCTATGTAATTAGAAATCATATTTGAAAAGTGAACCTTGTAATGAGGGCGGATGATATTTGTTTGGAAGAAACGCTGATGGGAACATGCTGCTTCCGTTATCGTAAACGTTGTATGGAAATTGTTCAGTACACGGGCAAGCTGTTTCTTCACAGTCTGTCATTTTAAATTAAAGGAGATTATAGCAACTACCTCCAGCCAGGGGAGTGGGATTTAGAGGCCCTTTAGACAGGTGAATGCTCTTTCAAAACAAGATTTGTGAAGACAGCTGGGAGTACATTATGGAAATCATATTGTCCCAGGACATGAAAACTGCTGCGTGAATTATCTAACTTTGAGATAGGAACCTAAATGCACAGGCACTTTGGACTGCAGTACCTTGCATAAGGTAACATTAGATTTGTCAAAAATTAGTGCTGAATTGTCTCTGTAAAACCAACCTCTTAAAATGACTGATTGAGACCCAAAATATAAGGCGTTTGTATCCTTCTTGCTTCATGTTCTTTAAACTGTGAAAAAATCACTGTTCTTGGTCAGTGGTTGAGCTGATAACTTCAAGTGCGTGGGATCTTTTGTGCTCATAAATGCCTTGAACACTTAGCTTCAAATATAAGGCGTGTAAATGACTTGAACAAGGTGGAACTGAATGAGTGGGTTTAGCCTGGACAGCGTTTAGAGTGCTTTGTAATGAAAGTAAGTCAATGAAAAAGATGTGTCTAATGTTTTTACTTGAAAGGAGACTGGATGAACAGTCAAAATCAATAGCCTAAAAAAGCATTTCAATTTTATCTCCTTTTTTGTCTAAGTACAGTATGGGGTGCACTTCTTTTTAAATGCTGCACCTGTAACTTCATTGATTGGTCCTCGCTAGGAAGAAACTAAATTAAACTGAAGCCTCCATAGCAAAAGTAAAGATTTCTGTGATTGATCTGATTACAATGGCTTTTACACAGAGTACATTAACGCAGCTGTGTTAGAGTTGAGTCATTATTATTACTGGGAAGTTTCAATTCTCTAACTATTCCTCGCAGAAGCGGCATGAGAGAAAGGTGGTTATTAATATTATCTTTTACCGCCTTGCATGATTGAACCACAGCCACAGTACGCTGCCCTAGTCCAGCCTCCAACATGCCGATTTCACGAAGGCGCTGCTCTCTTGAAAGACGTGGCATATTTGTTTTTTTTCTGTGATTTTCTTTATTGCTTTTATTCAAGCTTCCAATTCAACAGCTGAAATCACTCCATATCCAGTGTCCAATCAACTGTCTCACTAATTAGGTGATTAAGTGCATATGCTTCTGTCATTGTCACTCAAGCGTGTCATGATCAAGGATGAATGATCGAGTCATTAAAAAGAAACCAAAAACATTTTGTCAATGTCCATCATTTATATACCTTTGTTTTTTTTTTCCAAAATAAATGTGTTATAATAGTGATAAGTTTATTTTGATGCTCGGTATACATGCTTCAGATCTGGTGCAGCATCATACATTTATTAAAACATCCAGAAGGTGCTGTATTGCCTGTATTGCTGATCTAGGCTGGTAAAAAAAATACATGCCAACTGGGTATATTGCGGGGCAGTCCTATGGAAAGTGTCTAACATGTTCTTCTGTAGAGCAAAAGTCTCCTTGGTGTTTTTCTTAAACCCGTTCTACCTCACCTTCAGGACTGAACTTTGCTCCTGTGTAGCTTTGTATATACAGTAAGTCAGAGGTCACTTGATTTTCAGCACAACATTAGCAGCCAAAGCCTCAAGTACAGAGGCAGTGCACATTGTGGAGTAAATATAGGATCCAATTGTTCTGTCCTGGTATTACTATTTACACATAGTTGTTCCTATATCACACTTAAATTATCTTCATTTCAGGTTTAGAGGAAGTACATGCAGACATATACATAAGTAGATGCAGGCATTCACTGCAGCCTGATTACCAAGTAATCAGGCTGCAGGAAATTTTCTATATAGTAATTTAGTAGTATGATGTTAAACATGAGCATTATGTTGCAGCTGATTACAGATACTGAATATGCACCAACTATAAACCTGCTTTGCTTTTTTTAACCTGATTTTCTCTAGGAAGAACAACGTTTTCTTCAGTAATAATTCCTTAGCAAGTTCTCAAAACTGGATATCATAATCTTGAATGGTTTACAGTGGAATATGTATCTGCAAAATTTATATTGTGTCAGTGTTTGTGGTACGTTGTTGTTTTACACAGTGATTTTATTTGCATTTTAGCCGGACAGCTAAGCCAGTCGGCGCATTTTGCCCTGCAGCTGCCCTATACTGTGCTGGGTTTGGGACGCAGCGCTAACTTCTTGGATCATCTGTATGTTGGGATCCCACGTCCCCCGGGAGAGAAGGTAATAGCAGCTTGTCCACAGAATATTGCATCTTGTTACCATTAAAAGATAATTTCACATTTTTAGAGATACAACAATGAATTATTGTTGTATCGATATTGATTATTAATCAGCAAGGTATTTTTTTGCTACTCAATTAAACTTTCATTGATCCCTTGTGCCATATTTGAAGCCTCACATTCCCAGTAATGTGTGTTCCAGTGTGTGTTGCATTACTCCAGTGCTTTAGTTTGTATTTGTTTTCTGATGAGAACTCTAATAGATTGTACATATTCTTGCTTTATAATAATAGTGTTCTCAATAATAGTTCATATTACTCTGTGTAATGATAATAATCAATTAGGAAATGGATTGCTGATAGCAAGTGTTTGTTACTGTCTTAAGGTAAATCAGAAAGCTCCCTGAAAGTTTCTAATATTCCCCATGTGGCCTCTTTCAGTTATCCTTTTAAACCTTGGTAATTATGGTTTTGAAATACCATCATGATTCCTTGAGCACTCCCTGAACAACTGATCTTGAGTTAAAGCAGTGTGTCTGTTCGGAAAATAAAGGCTTCTTCATTCAAATAGATTAGAAGTGCAGATTTCTCTTTAATTCGCTGCAACCAGTATTTCTTCAGACATTTACATTACCATCACCTCAGATGAGAGTGGATAAAGGCTTTTACAAGTCCTAAATGTGGTTCATTGTAATTCCACCTCTTTTTTTTCTGGACAGTTGACATTACACCTGTTCTCATTTAAATGATTTAGCAAAATGAAATCAGTAATTTGCAAGCATATAAGCTTTTATTTTTTATATATATATATATATATATATATATATATATATATATATATATATATATATATATATATATATATATATATAATGTATTTGTTTATTTTCTTTATACTGCCCCTCACTTATATTTAGCAGTGGTTCTTATTGCATATACTAAACCTATTGTGTTTTTTCTTTTCTTTTTGAAAGGAGTCCATAATAATGTGCTTTGACTATGTAGGAGTTTATGAGCAGTTCAGTTCTAGCCTGCCATAGACCTATGTAATGTAGGTAGAGTCAACCAAAGTGTCTTTGTGTTAGTAAGTGCCAACAACATCTAGTACACTGCAGTATACTACCAGATAAACAAAAGGAAACTTGAGCCATAGAAATAAAGAGCATCTACTGAACTCGCATGAAAACACTTTAACACAGTTCTTTGTTTTCCAGGCTATACGAAAACAGGAGTGGACTGCAATCATCCCCAATTCTCAGCTGATCGTCATTCCCTATCCCCACAGCAGCCCACGCAGGTAAGTCACTGCAATTAAACCCATGCCTATTTATACTCAGTGACTATGCTTTTAATGAATAACATGGAAATCGTTGCTTTCTGGCATAATGTCTGCTAACAGCTCGTGGTTGATTTATGGTTTTCCTTTTTATACAGATTAGTCACCTCTGGGACCTGTGTTTGTTTTCATCCCCAAGTTATAGAACCATAAATCATGTCATCCTGATGGATATTCAAGGAAGTTTGCTGTGGAAAGTAAACATTGTAAAATTGTCTAAAATGTACGGTTTTCATCCTCGAAAGGCTATGGTGGGACTGCTTTATATTATGAGCAGGAAAGCAGTGGCTTCTCAGTATAGCTGTGTCTTATTTATATTATTCTTGACAGGCAAAAAAAAATAATCAAGTAAATGGCAGCTACAGTAGACCGTGTGGATTTCTCTGTAACTGATGTATAATAATTTATAAAAACACTTGACAGTCAGGTCACATATTAAATTAAAATCCTTAATTGAATGTCATTATCATGATTATTTTGAAAATGTACAATTCTTTTCATTTGTATCTATTGAGCATATTTAAAGGTGTACAATATTGAGATTTTCAGGGGCAAAGGTCAATACATTTTATTTTCAGTAAAATAGGATCCCCGAGATCTATTCTCGCCAACTTCTGAACGGCAGCAAGTTTTTCCAATAAAAAGCAGCCCAGGTAACAAGTTTTGTGAAAATCTAAGATGGTGCTGTGTTCGGGGTGTCAGCCCAAATACATTTTGGAATGACCAAGTCGTGCCTGAATACTGTGGTAGCCACTGCAGTTATTTATTAATTACTGCAAAGATGATAATTCCTGTATCGCTTGACCAGAAGGGTCACCTTGGCCTGACGACATGACCGTCTTCTTTGGTCGAGGGTACCCAACCTCATTTCTCTTGAGCTATTAAAGCCAATTTGAGACATATATTAAAAAGTTATTTTACAAAAATCATTTGGAACATTAGTAGTCATAATATAAAAAGTACTACTATCTTTTTAACCTAAAATAAATAAACCGTAATGAAAGTGTAAAGTCATATATTTGTTCACGCTGAACACTGTTTCTATCAGGGGCATAAACATTTGTACCCCTTTTCTAAGGAATGAATAATTCACACATAATCCCTCAAGGCAATTGCTCACTTAAAATGAATATCCATATAATCCGTAGTCTGTGGAACCCAGAGGATGGGGTTTCAAATTAAAGAACAACAAATGTAATGGTGTAGGTGTGATAATAATTAAGAATTTGCTATTAAAGCTGTGTTTTGTATGTTTTTTCATTAAAGGAAGGCTAAAAAGCTGATCATAAAAGCAAGATTTGGCTTTCAAGCCATTCATGACTATTATTATGTGTTGCTTATTATTTTTCTCTCTTTTTTTTTTTTTTTTTTTCAGCTGGAGCGCCAAACTTTACCTGACCCCAAGTAACATAGTGCTACTAACAGCCATTGCACTAATTGCCGTGTGTGTTTTCATCCTGGCAATAATTGGCATATTGCACTGGCAGGAAAAGGTAAGTGCTGTGAAGTATTAATGATGCTTTCACTGTAACATCCATTTTATTCTTTGAAACTACTCATACAGTTTTGTTCCAATTACAAGAAAACAGACACAGTGAAAATCTTCTTCACATTCACCACAAGACAATGTTATGCCCCAAGACCAACTTTTTTTACACTTTCTATAATCATGCTCACATTATTGGCCTCACTGTCACCCAGTCACCCTTTGGCCTTGGTTTTCCCAAGCCTGCCTAGGAAACAGTCTGGTTTAAAACATTACAAAGCAGGACATTAAGACACTAGTGACACCATAATAACATTGAAATGTCATGGCAATACCCTATATTCTGTTTACAAAATCCTCTACTCCACTTTTTTTTTTTTTTTTTTTTGGTATATCAAATGGATATACAGCAAATATTATTTTATTTTTTTTCGGGGGGGGAATCGTCAATTATTTTACCCCCAATTTTCTCTCAATTTGGAATGCCCAATTATTCAACCCGGCTCACTGCTGCAACCCCCGCAATAACTCGGGAGAGACGAAGCCGAGCACTCGCATCCTCTGAAACGTGTGCCGTCAGCCATCCGGTTTTTTTTTGCACTGCAAGCCCGCCATGAAGCCATTACAGAACTAAACCCTTCCCGCCCGGACATCGCTTGGCCAATTGTGCACCACCCCCTGGGAACTCCCGGCCACGGTCGGCAGTGGCATAGCCTGGGTTCGAACTGGCGATCTCCAAGAAATCGCGCGCATCCTGCACTCCAGGCGGAGTGCCTTTACTGGATGCACCACTCGGGAACCCCCGTACAGCAGATATTCTTACCATAGCTGAGGATCTTTTTTCATACCGTTGATTCTGAAACCTCTCCTAAACAAATGTCCGCTGTAGGAAAACTCATTTGTGCCAGTCACAACAATGCTGTTATAGCCGTCACACATGATGAATTCCGAATGCCTCGTGCTGCAAAGCTTTGAAGCAAGAGAATTGGGAGTGCCAAAACCATTGCCCAGCTTTAGCCAATTCACCAGTTTTAAAATAGGATTATGCATCTCCTGATTCTATAATTCCTAAGACTTAAGTTTGGAAGGCAGAATATAAAGCATAAAGAACAGATGTTACATAGTTTTCACGTTCTTAAGAAATGGAGATAGCAGCCACAAGCCATGAAAAAAACTCCTATCCTGTTTGAAACCTTGTTTGGGAGTGCTGATGGACTGCAGACTGAACTTGAGGTGGCAGGAAATAAATTACAGCAGCTTACTGAAGAATAAAAAAAAAGACAGAAATGGCAGATTTATCAAGAAATACAGCCCAGAGGCTGAAGACCCAGTACAACCTTGAGGTGCGTCACAGTGTTCCTACAGACAATTAGAACCAGGTGCCTTCTACTAATGCTGCTGGTCAAGAGGAGCTGGAAACCTTGCGTCAGCAGTAAGAATGAGAGGGGGAGAAGAGGCGGATTTAGAGTGTTCAAGGACATGCTGCTGCCACTATCTTGAAATGCTCTTTTGTCTAAATCCTGCAATTGTTGGGTAACCCCAGAATTATATAGGCTTGTAAAATAAAACTTTACCCAGAAATAATACCAAATTGTTGTAAATTAAGTCAACCAGTTAGAGCTCAAATATTATAGATTTACATTAACATTACCAAAGAAATTAGGCTTTTATTCTGAGATTCTGTACAATGTGTGTGTGTGTATGTATGTATGTGTGTATATATATGTGTGTGTGTGTCTTTAAAACTAAGACAGATGTCACTTCACCTAGAAATCTTAATAAGGCAATAAGGCTCCTTGTTATGTGGTCAGAAAAGAAATGGAGCCATTTCAGCTGAATTACTGCCATTCAAAATTAAGAAGAATATAGCTAGTGTCTTGCCAGCAGTTTTTTAATTTCATTGTTGTAGGTTGATGCTAATAATAAATAATGATAATTACCTTACTATCCTTATCTTTGTATTGTCGTGGATAAGAGACTAAAGCTGCCGAGTAAAATTTAAGTGCCATTAAATTTGCCATCCTCAGTCCTAAAAAACAGCTAAATCTCCATCCTATTACAGCTGGGATGAGTAGCTCTTGGCACAGCACTGAATAGTGTCTGCTAAAGCAATACTTCTATTAAATGATACAGCTACTGAACTGCTTTCATATGGTATTTGTAACCATGGCACATCAATTGCTGAAGGCTTTCTAATATCTATGCCTGCCATTTCTGCTTTATCAGGTACTGGCTGATATCCCTGTTGTCTTGTTCGCTAGGTTGGCATTGATACAACCTGCCATTGTTTTTCTTTTAAATAAATAAATAAATGTACAGTAGTTAATGGTAGTTGTTCACCATTTAACATTGTGTGACATAAAAAGTTCTTGGAAAATGTCACATCGTTTTTTTTTTTTTTTACACTGAAAGAAAAAAAGTGCCTGATTTGCCGTCTACCTATATGGCCTAACGTTTTGCATCACCTAAAATTTTAGGATTGAGACACAGTTAAAAAAAAATCATAATAAATATAAATATATATATATATATATATATATATATATATATATATATATATATATATATATATAAACATAATTTGGATCTATTAACATTGTGTAATCAACGAAATTACAAAATGATTTCGCAAAAGTCTACCGGCAGCCATAATAGTAGTACAGTATTTCATGTTAGATTTCGAAATGTCATTTTTTTTTCATCAAGTATATGGAAAACTACAAAGCGGTCTTTAATTCAATATGTTAACCTAATATTATTTAGCAGGTTTCATTCGAATTAGTTCATTCTATAGGGTGATGCAAAACCGTTGGCTATAGCTGTGCAGTTGAAATATTTGAAGGTATCCTAACTGTCCACACAGTATGAACTGTGCCAAATATTTAATAGTGAAATGACACAAAAATAAAAACTAGATGCCACTGCAAATGTATGTAATTGAAGTCCATTAGCAAGGCTGTGCTTTTTGACATCAAACGCTGCTGTTTGGTGTAATTCATTGTTAGGCACACCACTCTATTGGAAAAACAGTACAGTAATGCAAAACCGAACAGATTGATTAAAGGCAGTATATTCAGCGCAGAACCGGTTTTATTAGCGCTTATTCAAGCAATTCATTCTTTCTGTCTTTCTGGCTGAATAAAATGTGATGACATCTACTTTAGAAGACAGTTTGGCATTGTGATTCGCAAAGATCCAAGATAATGAAGTTCGGGTTATAGATCAGCTCCTTGCTGTTGACATCAGACTCCTTTTGCCTGATCTCCCAAACAAAAAGACATTTGAACACTTGCCATTTAAAAATATCAAAACAATACATCACAATGATAAGCCAATATGAAACTGTAATGTAACAAAATAAATAAAAAAATTCAGTTAATCCATTTGAATGAACATAGATTGAATGGCAGCCCAATCCAAGTGGAAAAGCATTCCTTCTGAATCTGAACTGTTCCAAGTAAATAATTCTGTTTATGAGAAACCTTACAGATTCAGCTCTATCGCAGAATAAACTCACCCCGTCTTGGCAACAGGGAACTTGTTGCACTTAAGGCTGCTGTCTTTGATCACCAGTTGTGTGATCTCATGTTGTGTTGCTCATGGAAATAAAGCCTTCGTTTGTGAAATGCCTGTCGGTGGAGCTTACGTTATATCAAACATTCTTAATTATGTAAAATGGAACACAATGTACACATTGACATTCTCGTAATCACAAAAACGGTAATGCGATGGTAATATGCAAATACCTGTCATTACAGTGTATGGGGTCACCATTTGTTATGGAACCCATGAATGAGTCAATGATCTCAACCCTCTAACTAACTTTTACAGAGATGGTCCTCCAAAGGGTCATGCAACAGGCAGGTATCATTTTGTCTACAAAACTTGGATTCATAAGACAAGTGAATAGGCCTCACTTGCCTTAATATTTTTAGAATATAATGATTATTTAAGTTGTCGATATGGTTATACTTTAAGACCCAAGTGAATGTGTTTGATATTGATGCTCCACTGCTTCCTGTGTTTTATTTCTGTAGAAAGCGGACGACAGGGAGAAACGCCAGGAAGCTCACAGATTCCATTTCGATGCCATGTGAAAACACCAGAGTCCTATAATGGCTGTTTACCCGCTATTGGAACAAGGGCCTTCTGTCACATATGTCAATGGAATGGATGGTTAGGAACTGTGTAATTTTAAAGAATGTTTTGCTATTTATTAAGGTGAATTAAAATCTGATTTGAGACCGCTTGACAGCTGCTTTGTATTATGTTTACTTCACAATCAAAAGGAAATGGGTTAGGATTGACTGTACAACTGTTAATTATTACGAGATGAAAAAACAACTGCACTGTATGTTGCTGAAACGTCAGCTTCTGACACATTTTCTGTTCGAGATTTTTAGCACCAGAAATATTATCTTGATTAAAGAAAGAATTGTTGTTTTAACTCTTTCAACACTGCAGAACTATATATATATATATAGCACTTGGAATGGCAACTGAAAACTACGAACTGCTATAGTATAGGAAAGGCAACTCAAAACTGCGAGCTGCTCTATTATAAGAAATAATAGGAGTAAACTCCTATATTCCCAGTAGGAGGCACCTAAAACTATTAAAATAGGTATTATGCAGTTAAGTTATTTAGTGCTGAAAGAGTTGAATAAGAAAAAAGTCAAAAGCTGAAGTTCCGTTTTTTGTAATAAAGTAACTTTGAACATGACTAAAAATGTAAAATACCCTTGGGGGAGACATATCAAGAAAATGTGTTTGTACTGTGTTAAATGTTCATTTGTTACATTGAAAGCAGCATGTGCATACAGTAAATTATGTGTTTCACTTAACAATTATTTCTATATTGTTCTTCCTACACTCCAGTTTTTGCATTCTGTAACTGGCTACACATGTATGTTCAGGCAAACTGAATGATATGAATGGGACTGGGAGTTGCACTGTTCCTTGGTACTTGCTGGAGCTGAACCCACTTGTAAAGTCCTTTTCATTGACATTCATTCCTTAAGCTTTGTTTGCCAAGTTTTTTTTTTTTTTTTATGCACGGTTATTAAAATCAGTAGAAATGCCTTCATGCAATAAGTGCTGCTATACTAATACTACTGAACCATTTAATTCAAACTATTCCTGATGGTCAAGCTTAATTATGTATTGTGGGTATTATTTTATGTTCTGGGCTAATGTATTTTCTGTCACTGTGTATTGATCAGTTTGGTTTTGTATATTGTAATTGAATGCAGAAGGCCACTAAGGCTAAGTAAATGTCTTGCATCTTACAAATTAGTGAAACCTATTCTGCTTATGCATTACTCATGCTTTAACTTTTCAGGGTTGGGGGTGTAAGGTGGTGATCTGTTTGTCACAGATAAATAAAGATGTGTACTACTTTATTGTTGTGGTAATAACAAAATGCATGCAAACTTCCCTGTAAAATTATTAAAAATAATATACAACAAGGATTCTTAGCCTTCAAGCAAGACTTCTGTTTCAATAGAAAACTCCCTTTGTTCAATGGCTTCTGAAATGCTTTTGTGAAGGAAAACTTTTAAGCCCAGTATAGTGACCAACCAGGATTATTCCTGAAAGAATGTTGGTTCTGTACAAAGCGTGTAACTAAGAGTATCTTGCCGTTCCTCCATTATCAGTTCTCATAGTTTAGATTTTCATATTTGCGTATGATACTGAAGTCTTAAACAGAGCACTCCAACAAGCAAGTGCATTGGGCTTAATGACGCATGGCTTTGCCCTGAGGCAACAAACCGGTTTTAAAATGCTATTATGAATTGAAAATGAAAGAAAAGAAAGAAATGAAAAAAAATAATAATTCAGTAGAAGTTAGAAAGAATGTTGTCCTATCTGCTAGTGTCATCAGGCTTGGAACTCTTTCCTTCACAAACACAGATAACCTATGATTATAAAATTGGTGCAATACACTGAAAAAGTTTCATTAACAAGTATGTTTGGAGATATGGCTACAGGAGAGTTAAATCATTGAATATCTGTGGGGTTTTTTTTTGTTTGTTTTTTTTGTTTTTTTTAAATGCAACAAAAGATAACCAGAATAATGCCATGGTGTTTAGTGTTTTATTATAAGAAACAACATTGAAAATGCTGCGTTGCATGCTGAGATTTTGAACGCCTGGCACAGAAGGTGTTGAAAAAATAAGAATATTTGTTGTCACAATGATTAATATTGTTACTGTTTGTTTTGCACTTTATTCATGTTAAGCCAACTTTTGGTATAATAAGAAATGACCCAGTTAATTCCCAGCTGATAACCTAACCTGATGGATTCATAGACAAAGGGAATAAACAGCAGCAGATATAAATACCACTGCCCTAAAATTTAGAAACTTTTTTTTATTATTGATTGTATGTAATGTTATTAGGTGGGGTCAATAAATAAACCTTGGAAGAAAACACCAGCAGGGTTAATATAGTGAAAGAACAGCTGTACTGAAATCCTCCTGTTTTTATCATTAAAATAGACCCTGTGCTGTGATCTCTGAGAGTGTCATCCTCCATTTTAGGCTGTGCATTGAAACCCCCATATTTACTCGTGCTGGGTCTCCCCCCTCCCTATGTACCTCTCAGCCAGCATGACAATAATTTCTGTATAAACTGAATCCATAGAATCATCTTCTTGTCTTGTTGTTGGTGTTTTGTTTTTTGTGAGATTAACTTAATTTGTGAGTGCAATGAATCATTCAAATAAAAAAGTGTGGTTAAAAAAAAAGTGTGTATGTTATTTGGAAATGTGATTAAATTAAAGCTATTTGCGCTACACTACACTGTACCATAGTACTTTTTTTTGTGTGTGTGACCACATCAGTAGTATTTATTACGTGTGAATGAAGCACTCTTCAGTAGCAACCTGGTTAAAAAATGCGCTGTTCCCATAATGCTGATGCCTTAGGCGGGGTAACCGCATTTGATTGAATCTATAAAACGTCGCTGCAGTACGGTCGGTGGTCAGTCTGCAGGATCAAGTCTGTGTGAAACGAGCATTGATTATTTGGATGGAAGAGATGCGGGTCTAAACACTGCTGAGCACAGCGATTAGAGTTACTATCTTAAAAATAGTAACATTTTTCTTTCCAATAATTTAATAAACATTAGCAGAGTTGATCACTATGAGAAATCGTCTTACATTATTTTAAAAAATACCCTTATGCAGAAAATAAGAACTAATAATTTGAACTGTAATTTGAGTATGTTCGGGTTCCTTGTTTATATTGGCATTTTAATAAGCTAAAAGAGTTACACAATCCTATTAAAATGGTTCAATAATAAACTTTTCTACTGGCAGCAGTCTTTTTTGTCTGTCTCATTAGGGACACTCAAATCGTTTTACAATGGTTCTGTGTTAAGTTTAACCCTAATATTCCACTCCTTTAACCGCGAAACGACACGCCAAGAGATTCAAACTGATCAGATTTAATATTTTCAAAGCGCAACTAGATATCATCTCAGTCGCTTCTCATGAAAAATTAAAAATCAGATATTTATTAATTTCGGTGTATTGCAGGCATAAATATTGAGTGTGCAATGCGTCTTATTACATTTTTACTTGACTGAGTAGCTGACTGGATTCAATGATTTTCCTTTATTTTTTTAAATAAATAGTCACACAATACGCCATCAAAATATTATGGTGTATTTACTGGGTGAGAACAACAGCTGAAATCTCAGCAAATCTGTAAAGGGAACTCTATAAATAAATATAGTATATAGCGTTTGCATATTGGAAACTTAACTGTACAATTAAAAAAAAAAAAAGATACAGTTTGAATGTAACACAAAACTATGTTGTCCTTAAAACGTAATGCCTAATTTTGAGCATTCAGTATAAACGATTTAAACGTCTCATGACGCTGCATTTGATTTCATATATATATATATATATATATATATATATATATATATATATATATATATATATATATATATATATAAGGAAGAGCACTGTTCTGCAAGAAATGTAAATTACGAGCGCGAGAAGTTAACTGGAAAGTTTATTTTTAAACATGCACTGGATTCAAGAAAATATTTGTACTACTATGCATCTAAGCTAGATATAAAAATAGCATATAATAATTTAGTAATATTGGTGTCAGAAACATAACAATTGTATTTTTTTCCACAAATCCAATTTTGCAATGCCTCCTTGTTCACAGTCTACTCGACTGCAATTTAATTTGATTGACAGCTATACCTGCAGCGCGCCGCAGAGACTCGCGGTAAATATTTCGCCACAGGTTGCTGTGGTTGTTATACTTGCTTTAAGGGAACCATAAGATGTGGAGGCATTGTGGACCCTTCCCAAATGAAGCAGTATGAAACAGTAGTCTAGTGGAAATTGGAATTGCTCACTCCTGGTGGATGTGAGGGGGTGCACGCGTACAGGCTGCTCATTCAAGCAAACAGCACTAAGGTCTTAAATGTGCTTCATTTAGTGCCAACATTTCATTTCAGCAGGGAGACCAGACCCTCTAGTCTGATTACTCGCTGTTCTTGCTCAACATGCTGAGACATTTTACAGTCTTTCCACTCCCTCTGCTAGAGTGCAAGATTGTTGCAATTTATAAAGCACAGACTACCGACGCTTTTGGAAATATGCTTAATGGGATTAAGGGCTGTATTTCATACATTCTGGGGGGGAAGTGAAGATCTGGGGGTGGTTCTTTTTCTGTTCGGGAGTCCCGATTAATTTCGCTGTCACGGGGCGATTGGATTAAAGCGGTTGAAGTTTGGCATGTTCTTTGCATGACTCCGAGTTTTTGTCTCGCAATAGCAAGATTAAACCACGACTGGCAACTAAGGAACTGGATGAATTATATAAAGAGGTGGAAATGAACAGAGGTAAGTTTCAGAAAGTGAGAAAATAAGAATTATCAGTGGCTTGTCCGATGGATACATATACCTGTACTGGACTATGCACATTGAGGCAATTTTTTCACCATCGACTATATGACTGTTTTACTACTCCTGTATCGTTTCAGCAAAGTTTAAGATACAAGATCCATAATTCGGTTTATGCGCAATAATGTAGAATAAAATTGGACTAAAAACGCTCTTTTTCTTACTAAATGGCGAGTAGTACATTTCCTTTAAATCAAAAGTATTGTTATACATACTGTAGTTGCCTATCACCTCTCCCACTATCTTTTTTGTTTTCCTAATAAAAATCCAGAAGAAGTTCGCCATCTAGAGGTTGAAAAAACACAATGGCGTTTCACATAAAATTGAAAGAAAATATATAGATATATAGAAATGTAGTGACACATACAACTTAAATGCATAACAAATTTCTAGAGTGGCATATTCGGTTGCATCCTGCAGACTTTATTTCATTGATCATATATATAATACTGATATGTGTTTAAAATAAAGCCAATTTAATTACCGAAAACCCTGCTTTGTCGTTCTCTATATATTGATATTCACATTAAGTTCAATCATATGTGGTTCAGAACCTGTGGTTTAGTACTGTTTTTCTTTTTTTTTTTTAAACTGCTTTGGAATATGGTTTATGACTCGTTAGGACTGGCTATCGGTGGACGGTGCTGAAGGGACAGCTCCCAGTGAAGAGACCCGTCAACGAAAAACAAAGAAACACGTTTTCTGTTCGAACCATTAGTAGTCTCATGTTGTATTTACTGAATTTTCGCCCCACCGTTTTTATTCTCTCTGCAAATCGCAAATAAAATGGTGGAAACGTAAGTTATTTATAACGTTGTATAATCAGCTTTTAGTTTGCGTTTTAAAAAAAACAACATGTGTAAACTTAGCACTGATGTAAATTATTTGAGAATGTGGCCCTTTTTAAATTGTATTTCATTTTATTTTCGTTTTAAGAAACGTGCTTAACAAGCGCTTGAAAAAAAAATGTCTTTGTTCACAGTACAGCATTTCTATTGGCGTACTGCAATGCCCTGTTATGCTCTGCCCTCAGTAATAGCACGCCCAAAAATACTGTAATCAGATTCAGAATTATTGTGATGCTAGTTATCAGTTAAGACTCTACATGAACAAATTGTGCTTTATTGTTTTTGTCCAATAATTAGAATTACGTAAATTGGTAGTGCTCTAAGCTTGCAAATAATTAATTATAGGAGGTTGTGTGGTCCAGTGGTTAAAGAAAAGGGCTTGTAACCAGGAGGTCCCCGGTTCAAATCCCTCCTCAGCCACTGACTCATTGTGTGACCCTGAGCAAGTCACTTAACCTCCTTGTGCTCCGTCTTTCAGGTGAGGTGTAATTGTAAGTGACTTTGCAGCTGATGCATAGTTCACACACCCTAGTCTCTGTAAATCGCCTTGGATAAAGGTGTCTGCTAAATAAATAATAATTGGATACCGCTTACTCATTTTGATCTAAACTTATTGTTTATTTATCTAAATTACAGTACAATATGCAATTTATATTAGCTTGAATCAGGACTGCGATGTTCCACAACTAGTAAACAATGGGGGGGTTCTAGCTTTATTATTATTATTATTATTATTATTATTATTATTATTATTATTATTATTATTATTATTATTATTATTTTATTGTTAGTTGTACTATTTCGTACTCTTTGTGAACCCGGTGTGATTCTGTTTATGTTGAATTTAAACTAAGGGTTATACAGAACAGAACACACATGAAGAGAGGCTGTTTGAGTCTTAATTTCCATTGCTTACACAGCAAACAGTGACTTAGCACATGTATGCATTGTATATTGTCTGTAAAATGTCCATAGGCACTTTTCTAAACTGTGTTTGACATGATAACACACACTTTATTAACCTTGGTTTAATATTGATTTGAATATGCGTTTTGAACGCAGTAATAGATAGATAGATAGATAGATATATGAAGACATAGACTCTGTTTAGTCATCAACAATGTTGAGTAAAAGACCAGTCATAGTCCACTTGTTTGTTGTTCACAGAAACTGGGTGGGTAGCACACTCAGGATAGCTCAATTATATCCTTAAAATCATTTTAGACTTGATGTTGAAAAAGTAAAAAGCAAAATAAAATCTCCATCTAAAAAACAATTCTTTATTCTTTAAAAGCACGAAACACACAATGCATTTGACAATACATGTTTTCATCATGTGTTGAGAATTAAGAATAACATTAGGTGAATCCAATATATGTCAGTAAATTAAGCCATTTAGATTGAATAGGTAATTGAATCATTAATGAAAAGGACACAATTCAAGTTAATTGGTTCTGACATATACTTCAATGAATATGCTAGATGTAAATATCAAGATTCATTCAATAGGAGTGCAACTATAGAAATGTGAACGAACACACATGTTTGTGACAGATCATCAATACATACTCAAAGGTGACTCAGAGTAATGTTTTTAAAAATCAGTATTACATATAGTCAGTATTTCAAATTCAATACATATGAAACAACAGTTCGAGAGGATTAACATGGATTGTTACAACACAATACACATGCTTTAGAAACTCAAACTGATGATTTTTTAGAATAGTATATTGTGATGTACAGAAAATAATGAAGTTCAGATGTCTCGTTTAGACCATAAGGTTCCATGGATCTAAGTGCATAAATCCAATAAGCTTCTCTTTGTAACAATTTATTAACAATATTGCCACCTCTCTCCGAAAGGCATACTATATATATATTTTATTTTTATTTTTTTCTGCAATTGAATTAAGGACAGGCACAAATACAGCAGAACTCATTAAAGTTTGCCTCACTGACAGTCTTCTTAATATCTACATTAATACAGGCAGCTACCCACGTACAAAAATGTAACCATGTGACATGGCTGTTCAATCAGTTATACATAATCCCTGACATACCCAATATAAAATCTGTATTCTGCAAAGCTGTATCACTAATACCAGTTTCAAATCAGTTTCACTTAAAATAGGCAAGATAACAAATCTGACAGACTATTTTTATGGAATTTACAGTGATGGATGGAGTTCTATGAGGCTCAGTCTTTGGTCCCTTGCTTTTCAGTGTATTTGCTCCCTCTTGGCTCAATTATTAATAAATACAATTAGGGATTTCACTGTTATGCTGGCTACACTCAGGTGTATTGTTCCCTTCCTACAAAACCAGAGATGGCGGATTCTTTGCTGTCTCAGTGCCTGAGCGAAGTTCAATTATGGATGGCTGAAAACTTCTTGAAAATAAATCTTAGTAAAACAGAGGTATTATTAGTGGGCTACAAAATCAGTCTAGCTAAATCACTTAGTATTGAAGTCTCATCTGATGGTAATCTTCAGAACTGTGTTTGGATACCCACGTTAGCTCTGTTACGAGGCCCCATTTTATCATTTGAGAAACATTGCTAAACTGAGACCTATTTTATCTGATAAAGATGCTGAGATTTTGGTTCATGCTCTTGTTCTTTATCAGATGGATTATTATAATGCTCTTGTTTGCTGGCCTCCTTGATTCTAAGATACATCGGCTCTAACTAGTTCACAATGCTGCAGCTGCACACCAGCCTTTCACAACATATCACTCCCATTCTTAAATCACTGCACTGGCTTCCTGTTAAATTTAGGATTGATTTTAAAATCAATAAGGCACTACACAGTCTTGGTCCTCAATATTTGCAGGAACTGTTGGTGCCGTATGCTCCTAGTTGCATTTTGAGATCAGTAAATGCTGAACAATTGGTGGTTCCCAGAAGTTGCTTAAAATTAGGAGGGGCAAGGGCTTTTAGTTGTTATGCCCAACGCCTCTGGAACTCTGTGCCAATTTCTGTCAGAAATGCTGGCATAGCTGAATATTTTAAATATGTTTAAAAAAAAAACATTTGTTTTCCTTAGCTTATTTTTGAGCTGGATTGATTGGCCAATGGCTTTTTATTATTTTAAGAGTTTTTACTGTAAAGCGACTTGGGATGCTCTGCTGTATAAAAGCAAATTGCATTGTATTCTATTGTACTATATTGTTAGGGTGCTAATAGTAGGTGTTCAATTGGCTGGCGCTTTCCTATGCAAACCTAGAAAATATACATATAATGTAATTTAATAATTAGCTTGTTGGAATGACATAAAGGACAATATAAAGACTTGCCTACTGCTGTGCCCTGGCTTAACAAATGTTTTGCTTAAACTCCATCAAATTATTTTAATATCTTAAAAGCCCTTACTTCTTGATTGAGCTAGTGGCTGTATGGATAGCACCCCAGCTATAAACTGGGAAACTGTCAAAAGTAATTACATTAGAGAATATGTACTGGATATGCATTTAGGCTAATAAAATAGTCTATTCAATTGATGTAAACGGTGGCAGATCTAAATAGAGACATTGTTTAAATCATGCAAATATATCCATTTGGATTTGAATTTGTTTCACAGGCACTGATTTATATTATTATTATATAAACTGTGGTGGTAATAACATTAATGTACATTCCTCCATTCATCTAGAGCAAAATTCACGCACACCCATTTTTAATGATGTTTCCTGTCAACATTTTTACAGTTATGAATCAAGTGCTACATTTTAAAATGTTTTCAGTGCTTTTTACATTAAGGTTCAACTGGGTGACAGGAGTAAAATAAAATCTACCTTTTGATCTGTTATTGTGTGCTGTCAGGAAATTACAAAGGTGCAACGAGAATTTAAGATCTGGTCTGATTTCTTGTACATTTGTTTACAGCTTGGTTTCTCCTCATCCTGATAGAAGAAGGATTAGCACTGGCACAAAAAACACAAGGTACTTGTTTACTGTCCTGAAGCACTCCAATGCACCGCGCAATCTAAACATCCACATTGTTGATGTTCTTTCAAACAGTCATACATTTTATCAGGAGGGATAAAAAAAAAAACAATCAATAACTATAGACTTTTGGATTCAATACAGGTATGTGAAAAAAGAAAAATACTTTTTTGAACGGACACTACATAAGTCAATATAACTCCATACTTTATATCTAGATATTGTATCTTTTGGATAAACCTTATGTGATATTATATCTGTAAACTTATGAATAGACTGTTAGTCCTAAAAAATCTGTTATTTATGGAGTTGGTGTTAAACATTAAAGGAAATATTTAAAATAAACAATGCATTATAATAGCCTGCATATAGAAAATCCACCAAAAGAACCAATACATTATTCTGAGGCATTGAACACATATAAAAGACAAGAAAGCTGTAAATGATTATGATTATTTGTTTTTAACCAATTATCTTTGATTTACCATACCTGTCTGTGCTTCCATTTTACTCTGCTTTGAGACGCTTTGGTTTTTCTATGATATTTCACGTGTCTTTTGTGACTTCAGATGTCCAAAATGTTGGAGCAAAGCTCAAACCTGGTGCTCAGTGTGGTACATGGATTCGAAACCACAATGGAGGATTGTTCACCTCCCCGAACTACCCTGATACCTACCCCCCGAACAAGGAATGTGTTTACATCTTGGAAGGTAAGCCAAACTGCCATTGCCTTGTGATAACTAACTGTTGTATGGGTTGGGATCATCACTGAATTCATGCATGTTCAGAACTACAGTTTTTTTTTTTATTAAGTTCAATCATAGCTGGCTTTACTCTTCGGTAGCAAATGTAGGCAAAAGTGAAAAAAATTCCACAGACTCCTATAGAGGAAAAATGACTACTACTCCCAGTATGTACCCCCAATGGATAACTTAAGCGTACAGCATCGTGGGGATTGGCTAAATATTTGATACCTAAGTATTGAAACCACAAAAAACAATAGTTTCAGAAAATAAATGCATTTTGCAGTTATGATTCAGCTGTGAACCACTTTACAAAGACAGCAAGACCATTTCTGACCTCCCTGCACCCCTATAGGAACCTGAGAGTCCTCATTAAAAGAGAGGCTCAGGCTTACAGCGTACACAGCACTCTTCAACCGCCAGCAAACATCATTATTTTCAGCAGGAGGGTTACCTTTGCAAAGTCTGTCTTTTAGTATTTACAGGCTCATTTGGAAGGGTTTTTAATGGCTGCTGGTGCTTGCTGTTAGAACATCTGCTGGCGGGGTGCCACTGTGGCCCAAGCCTGCCCCCTAATATTTGATCTGAGTGGAGGATAGCACAAGACAGTTGAGTTAAATTAGTGCAAAAAGACTGAGTGCTGTAGTATAACAGGAGCTGTATGTCTCATACAAGTTCTGTGACCCTGCAACAGGCAACATTGCTAAATGGTATTGTCAGTATCATGAATATTTCAGTTTGTCCTGCATGTTTACTTTCCAATGGGCCCGAAGCAGCTTGTCTACAGCAATGTCTATCTGCTGTGTAAATACACGGTCCATAAACACACAGCAGTGGTGGAATTATTGTATGATCACCTAACTATTAAAACCACTGATGTATAACCTAGCCTCAACCCTAATCCTAATCATTGTTGACAGTTATTACTGGGAAAACTGAGAATTTAATAAAGGAGCCAGAGGAGCCATGCGCTCTAACTTTTTGGCAAAACAAATGTGTGCACAGCGAAAAAAAGGCACCTGTATAGGCCTATGCAGCCTATGCAACCGCGTAGGGCCCTGCATATTGCTTCCCTTGGTCTTGAATTTGGATGCTCGCTCGCACCGCACCACTGTCCAAATTTTGTATGTACTGTACATTAGGCTAATGTCGCTTTAAGGAATCATCCCACTGGGACCCACCCCACACAAGCGTGCAACCGTGGCTAAACGTACAAACATAGTAGCAGCAGTTGTTGTAGTAGTCGTAGTATTATTGTTGTTGTTGTTGTTGTTGCAAACTTTGATAGACCTGCTTCAATATTTGACATACTTGTTATATTGCATTCATTATCCGTAGAAATACTGCATTAAAACTACTTTTTTTTAACGAAATTGGTAGTTTTTCCATGATAGTAATGTTATCTATTGTACAGGTTTGGCAACGAGACAAAGGTATGGCTATTTTTTTCTGTTGTAATAGCAGCCATTAACAAAACTTTATGGAAGTACGAGCTTGGTCTCTTGCATCAAGTAGCCTATTACATCTTACGTTGATATATCAACACCAGTTAAACCATCTTTCTGTTCCAGGCCTTTTTTTACGTTTTTAAACCCAAATATATATATATATATTTTTTTTTTTTTTTTTTTTTTACAATAGACGTGCTTAAAATGAAATTGGTCCTGCAAAGCCCCCCATCCAACATTCCCCTCTACACTTTTAGAAAGGCTCCAGCGCTGTTGTTCTAGCTCAAACATATATTGTGAAGAGATTATGTTACCATAACCGGCTTTACTACATTAGGAAACGCATTGGCAATGCAAAAAACACCTTGAAAACTGTAGAATCCAAGAGATACGAGTGGCCTTGAATACTGCATTTCCCCCAAGGTACTGGAGCTGCAGGAGGCTTGTATTTGAGACATTATTCTTCATGAATAAATGTAAATGTTTTACATTTCTATCTTGTACAAAGCTGCACCACGTCAAAGAATCGAGTTGAGCTTTGACGACCCTTACTACGTTGAGCCTTCCTTTGAGTGCCGCTTCGATCACCTGGAGATTCGGGACGGTCCATTCGGGTTCTCCCCTCTGATCGATCGCTACTGCGGCCCGAAGAGTCCCGGCTTGGTGAGATCCACGGGGAGGTTCATGTGGATAAAGTTCACAACGGACGAGGAACTCGAGGGGCTGGGTTTCCGTGTCACATATGCATTCGTACCAGGTACTTGTCTTTTTAAGGGCCTAAAGTCTGCCTGTCAGGGACTTAGATTGAAAGATATATCTCATCTCATATTTGAAAAAGCAACAGACTCAAAGGGGTCTGCAATTGATCTAAATGTCGACATTGTTTAAATCAATAAAATAAGGAGGTTTGGGGAAACCAATATCTCTAACAGTGTGTGTAAGTCTCTTTGGAACGTTTGTCTTTAAAAGTAAAATGACAGGTTTGTTCCCATTTTATTTTTAAACTATGGCGGCATTGAGATTTGCCACTGTTAAGATCAATTGTATAGACCATAAGTACTGATTTATCACAATTTCTAATGATTTTTATAATGCTAACCTCGATTCTCTGCTTTTACCATGAATGGCTGTTTTTTACCATGCTCCCACTACAGTATACAAGCACTATACTTTTACCACAACATTCCTCAGTACATTTTGATATGAAACTCTTGTTAATAACATCTGTAAGCAAAAGGTTGATTAGAATTATTTTTGCTGTTCTCTGTTGTCTTTACTTGCTGTGTGTTTTTTAATAACCGTGTGATTAGTTTGTTTTAGGATTGTATTTCTGTCAGGCTTCTTTGATTTGCACGCACACATAGTTTTTTTTTCTCCTTTTCTTCATTACAGATCCAGATTTCACATACCTGGGCGGAATATTAAGTCCCATTCCAGGTCTGGTATTTCAGTTTTTCATTGCCTTGTTTCATAAAATTTTAAGCTGGCTTTTTTTCTGGCGTTGACTGCAGGCTTTCTCCCTCTCAGCAGACTGCCAGTTCGAACTCTCCGGAGCCGATGGAGTAATTCGCTCAGGTCAAGTCGAGGAGGATGATAAAATCAAGCCTGGTCAAGCCGTTGACTGCATATGGACAGTTCGAGCCCCTCCTAAAGCTAAAGTAAGTCACATGGGACAGGAGTGATGAAATGTGTTTGAAAAAAATCTTTATAGCATTTGGGTTTCATGCGGAGATCAACTAAACTGTAGTATGGACAAGAAAGTCCTGAATTCGAGGCAGCCTTACAACATTTGACACTACAGAGGTCTTTGTATTGAATTCTACACAGGCAGTTTATCAGATGGTCCTATATATTTTCAACCAGCAGTAAATTGTTAAAACAAGAAACAAGACCCAGAATTGCCTTGACTGAACATTGCATTATAGAAGTGGTAGGTGCTGTGCCTTTTATATTAACACAAAGGTAACCTTTATCCCTGTCTCGCTCTGCGTCAGCTTGATTCTAGTGAAAAATAGGAATGCCACATGCAAAGACATCTAAGATTACTATCCTACCTCAGCATAACCCACATTTCAGAACAGGAGAAGATCATCTTTAAAGCTCTTACTTGCTCATAAGCATCAGCATTTAACAAGAAATATAACATTGCTTCTTCGAGCACATTTCGTAGACACCAGTAACCCCCGCTCAGCAGCAAAACCTGCACTTCTGGTAAGGACATGTCATTAACCAATAAAACATGTGCAATATTTATAAGCAAGCTTATAATGTTATATTTTGAGGTTTTGTGCATGTGCTTCTTGGAATAATGTATAAAAATATCAAGTAAATTAAAGAAGAGCTAACCAATGTTCCATCTTGTTAGCATTAGATATTATCACAAATCACATTTTCTTCTGTTTGAGACCTTTTGGGTCTTTGCTTGTGTTTGTATACTTCAGTTAGGAATGTGCAAATATTTGACTGTCCCCCAATCACATTACTCATTTTTGCCATGATCCAAGACCTTCTGAAAATGAGCATATGTACCACAGATAAATTCAGAAAATAAATGGCTGTGGAGCTACTTCGCTGATCCCAATAGAAAAACTTCTGAAAGTGGTTTCATTATTTATACTATGGAATGGAAGGTTTATAATAGATGCATAGGGTTTAAGCACTCTTGTACACAGAGCAGGACTAACTCTACCGTCCTCTACCGTTCAACCGTCCTTCATGAATTGGAAAACTCTGGCATTCTATAATTGAACAGCTATAGTAATTAAATATTAACAGAATTCTTAACACCCTACAAAGGTGATCAATCATTCATTCCTTTCAAGTTCATTATCAATTTACTTATTCCATCTGCTTCTATATTATAATTTCTGCTACCTTCTCCATTTTCTTGTTTTATATATATATATATATATATATATATATATATATATATATATATATATATATATATATATATATGAAGAGATGAAGAGCCAGCGAACATTTGAAGGACATGCTGCAGAAAAAAAAAAATACTGCGGAAAATGCAAATAGATTCATTTGTTACATATATAAAGGGATATTTAACAAAAAAGGGTGACACTTTTTATTATATTTCTGTTTATTTCTGCCACCTAGCTTACTAACATACAAATGTGTCTCATTTTTGTTGATGGTTAATTTTATAATAACCTATTCGTAATCTAATAAAACATGTTCAGCAAACATCAGATACGGGCATCTCAAAATGTCTTATATATTGCAGATATTCTGATTGACTTTGCATTTATATTTGAAGAAAATTGGCTATATATAGCCTAATTCAATACTTGAATTACTTATTAGTTTGGCAGCTATCAAATGCAATACTAAAGTTATTCATCTTTCCCTTTTGTTTTTGTCTAATTTATGCTGAATGGAGAGATGGAATCTTAAGCAGGTCTCATTTGCATGGCAATTCTGTAAGATTGAATTGCTTTTGACATCACCTGCCTTATTTTTTTCTCTACAGAATTACCATGCTATTATCGCCAAGAGATTAACTGAAATAGGGGTCACACATGGCAAACTTTCAAAACAAGTATTTGAAATGATGTACAATAGTGACTGATGGGTTGTTCCTGATCTTACATTTGGCTTTATATAGGCGATATAACCAAGTCTGGTACTGATGCCTGTATTTCACACCCTGATTGGCCTACCCCTTCATTAAACCCCAGAAGCATCCAATACTTCTCTCTGGAGCGGCTTGGTTTTCCTAAAGCAGCTCTTGTATGCAATACAATTACAACTGAACCTGACACTGCAGTAAACAAGAACTACGTTTTTTGTGTGTCTTTACAAGAATATAAAAATCAATCTGATAAAACTGCCAGGAAATGAGCCAGACAGGGCACTGCTAAGGTTGATAAAATTGAGTTCAAAATTGAAAGCATTCTATCACATAGGAATGGAAGGAATGATTATTAGCAATCCCAGCGCAGTGCCAAGGAGCTTCAGCCTGGACTAGTACAATACAAACTTATTCACACAATACAATGATCGTCCACCCCCAGGTTAGATAGGTTGAGCTGCTGAGACTTTAGAGGTAAATCTCTATCACACTAAGTCAAGTAGACATTGAATTGTCTAAAATGTGATTGAGGATCCATTTTAATTTAAAGAATTTAAAATTTGAAATTTCCATATGAAGGGTTTTTAGTCCAATTAAAAAAAATATTGAATATATATATATTGATATATAGTGGCAGGACAGAGAGCCCTGTACACAGAAAATGTGTGTTTGTGGCAGGGAGAGGGTTAAAATCACCCTGCCAAACTAAATTGTTAATTATTGTTTAATTATCACCTGCACCTGGCCACCATTGTAAATTAGAGCCAGGTGCAGGGTATTTAAAGGAAACAGCCAGTCTGCTCAGGGCTGCTGTGTGAATACGCCTGACTGTGCGTGTACGTACAGCTGTAGTTAAAAGAAATTAGTGTAAAACCTTTTGATAATTGAAAAAAAACTGTGTTTTTGTTTGTTTGTTTTTGTTTAACAGGTAATCAGCTTAGCTGTCCTGTTTTATAGTTTAGGTTGCAGCGTGTTTTAGTTATTGCTCGAGTAGAGCTAGGGGTTTGTTTTTGTTTTGTTTATTTAGTTTTGTTTTTATAAATAAAAGTGCACAACCACGCTAAACTGCAAGTTCCTGTGTTGGGTCAGTGGTTTTTACAGGGCCAACGAACCCAAGAGTTGCAGCTCGGTTACTATGTGTATATATATATATATATATGGTGTATTGAGCTTTTTGAAATGTTTCAAATGTGCGGCTGTGTTTTTCAGATTTATCTGCGGTTTCTTGAGTACCAGATGGAGCACTCCAATGAGTGCAAGAAGAACTTTGTGGCGGTGTACGACGGCAACAGCGCCATCGAGAACCTGAAGGCCAAGTTCTGCAGCACCGTGGCCAACGACATCATGCTGGAGACGGGGACCGGTGTGGTGAGAATGTGGGCCGACGAGAGCAGCAGGCTCAGCCGCTTCAGAATGCTCTTCACTTCCTTCGTCGACCGTAAGCCACTGTCCAATTCATTGCTTTGTGGTTAAATGTACTAAACTAATATAGTACAGAGCCTGTTTGTTGTTCTATGATGTACACAACACAGTGAATTAGTGAAAGGCCCTTTATATGTATCTGCACAAAGAGCCTTGTGTAAATGGGCAGTCCCTCACATGACTGATTGGAATTGAATCCCTGATATACGTTTAATTGATAAATAAAGAGTGCAGTGTTTGAGGAAATCACAGAGCAGATACAATGGAAAGAGTGCTTTTATACTAAGGACAGTTGTGTCCATGTCGTTTTTTGTGGATTTAGAATCCCAATGAAAGTGAATGGCAGAGGGATTCCACTTACAATACAATTCATATATACAATTAAATGTTGCCAAGGCAGCTGAAGTGATAGACTTGGCAGCACCTGCTTACCCAAATTAGTAATATTTATTTCATGGTCTTGAAAGTAATAACTGATTTGAAGAGTTGATACTGTTAGCTCTATGGGTCCTTCTAGAAGTTTTGCTGCATATTTCCACACCCAATTCTCTAGGCATTATGTAAAGGTACTGAACTATGTTGCTTATTCATTTATTTTGCAACTCAACATCATAAAGTAGACCCCCCAAATGACATTAAAAAAAGATCCAGCTTGGATGTAGGTTGGAGCAAAGGGTTAACAGAACTAAATATCTCCCTGTCACACCTAGATACACCAAGATGGCTGTAACTTTGATAATATTGTTTATTTCTTTGGATCAGCTCAGAAATAAAGCGAAGGACAAGTTTTTCAGCAGCACAGTAATGCAATCTGCATGACAGGTTCACTTCATGCTTAGCGGTGTATGTCTGACAGTAACTCACCACAGTCATCATAGAAGGACCTGAAAATGGCTGGCTGATAAAACAGAAAGTGGGTCAGATTCATTAAACATTTCCTCTGGTGCACACTATAACTCACAATGGCAGTGTAAGAGGTAAAACATTAACTTCAGTCGTTCTTCTTACTTTATTAGCTTTACCCTTTTACAAAAAAACAGTAGTCGTAAATATTCTAGTTTGTGTCCTTAAACAGGACTATGCACACGGACTCCCTCCCTTTTTGTGTGGTCTGCCTGAGAATGTTACCCTCTTTTTGTATTCCATTACTGGTGCCAGCTGTAATGGAATCTTTCTTTGTAGACCAGATTGTTTGTTAACAAATGTAGCAGCAAGGCTGTGTAATGGTCAGTGTTGTGTGGTTCATTGCCATTATGGATTCTGTACCTCGTGGGTGAAATGAGGTTGAAAGCTTAAAAACCACAAACGCCCGGCTCTATGAAGCAAAGCGGTGGTTCAGGCAGGGAACTCCCTTTTAATCAGCCAATCAAATCAGGCTTATCAAGTGTCGATAATCAGACAATTGTCAATCGAAATAGCAGTACCCTATCGCTAACAACTTAATTACTTGTCCAATGATCGTCGGGGAAGGGATTCAAATCTTACCTGATCCATTACCACCCCGCTCCACTTATTAGCGGAAAAAATGTATGGGCAGGGGTTCCCCGGGGCGATGCCAAAGATGTATTATATGTTAAGTGTGCTATCCAAGAACGTATAGTATGCATAAATGTGTTATCATGTATAATCTGTAATAAATATTAATGTGTCACATGAGTTCTCTGATTGACTTTGCATAGTGGTTAAGACACTCGCAGTCCACACCCAGCCTCAGCCCACTTATAGTTATAAGCCCTTTTCTTTAACCACTGGACCACACAGCCGCCAGTTATGTCATTTATCTTTATTTGTGCATTGGATAATCTAGTAATATGACAATAAGTGCGTATTGGCTCACAACAGCATGTAAAAACAATATTGATTAATTATTAATAATTGCAACACATTGCACACTGATGTCCCACTTTGTAGTGCTTTCATCCAGAGCAAACTAGCACAGTTTACTAATTAGGACATTGAACATCTAACTTACCTCGCGCCCTCAAACATTGCTAGTCTCTGGAGCTGGAATAAATATACAGTCCATTGGAGGGTAGTTTTTAAAATAACTAGTCCTCTTGGTCCACGTTGGTTGCCATATTTGTCACAGGGCTTTCGCTGAATTTTTCTATGATCAAGGCCTGGCAAACTTGCTTGATGGATGCACTGTTTAGTTAAACAGGATTTATGTCACATGGTAAAACGAGGGTCAAGATGGAATCATCATGAATTAACTCTACAGAAAACCCATAATTCCAAGCCTTGTGTTTAGATTAAGTGAATAGAAACCCATTATGTTTAAACAGCTGCAGTTTTATGTGCTTCTGCTGCTATTTAACAAAACAGAGCTCTGTTTCTACCAAAGCTATGCAAACTAGCATCACTAACAGTGCAAGCCTTTGGTGTATTTTTGTCTTTAAAATTATATGTAAAATATTAGAGAGGGCCCAGTTAGAATAATTGAAGTGGCTGTTGTATATAATATGCTGTTCTTTAGATCTGTTGAATCTGTTCAAACTATGCATTGGTAGTTGGGCTGTGGTTCCCAACTGGTAGGGTCCCCTGTCTCCTGTTTTACATTTCTACATGTCTAGTGACACCCCACAACATAAATTACTGCAGGCCCATTCTTCCCTTTCCTATTCTGTGCACCAGATTCTAGAGCAAGTAGCTTCAAATTACATTTTCTTAGTTTGTTTTATTCTTGTACTTTTTCATGAGATTTTTCGGAGTGGCTGCAATTTTGCAATGTCTGTCTGCTCCTGTTCACGTTGCCAGTCAGACACATTTTATAGAATATATCTAACAAATGGATTGTGCTGTTGTTATTCAGTCAGTGTTGATTCTAATGTGTTCTCCTTCAGCTCCCTGTTCCGGCAATACATTCTTTTGCCATAGCAACATGTGCATCAACAGTTCTCTGGTTTGCAATGGAGTTCAAAACTGTGTTTATCCCTGGGATGAAAATCACTGCAAAGGTAAATACCATAGAAATTGGAAATTGTGCCACATACTGCCATTCTGTATGCAGTGCGCATGAACAGAGACCCTGCTAAACTGTACTGTACAGTGTTGTATTCTGCTAAGCTCTTTTACACTGTTAATAAAGGGTAACCTCTACTGTCTTTAGTGAAAACGAAAAATTAAATGACATTACCGTCTTTGAAAGGAATGTGGAGTAAATTCTTATTCCTTCATACACGTCCATGGGGCTGCTGTTTTTCAGACATTATTAGTTTCAATTACTCCTGCTCAATTACAATTCATGAATGTTCTTTATGATTGGATAAGCAGTACAGAGGTTTGAAGTCATACTGTTGATTTAATTCCAATCCAGTAAAGTACTGCTTGTCTTTTAAAGGAATAAGGATCTGAATTAACATATTTGCATAAACCTGTATTTTGTTACCAGAGAAAACATTTTATATTTATGACAAGAGTGGGGTAAAAAGCAGTGTTGTACAAGTTAGTAGGAGCAGTTGACTGTGGCTCTTATCTTGGCTTTGAGAGGATAGTTGAGCCAAAGGGAGAGTTCAATCTGTTTAAAATTCCTTCCCTTCTCTTTAGAGAAAAAGACCAACGGCCTGTTCCATCAGATCACTAAAACACATGGCACCATCATCGGCGTATCTTCTGGGATAGTGCTGGTCCTCCTCATCATTTCCATCCTGGTGCAGGTGAAGCAGCCCCGCAAGAAGGTGCTGGCACGCAAGCCTGCGTTCAACAAGAGCGGCTTCCAAGAGGTGTTCGACCCGCCTCACTACGAGCTCTTCTCACTGAGGGACAAGGAGATCTCCTCGGACCTGGCAGACCTCTCCGAGGAGCTGGAGAACTACCACAAGATGAGGAGATCCTCCACCGCCTCACGCTGCATCCATGACCACCACTGCGGGGGCCAGCCCTCCATGGTCAAAGAGAGCCGCACCAACCTCAGCTCCATGGAGCTCCCCTACCGCAACGACTTCTCCCAGCCCCAGCCCATGAAGACATTCAATAGCACCTTCAAGAAAAGCTGCTACGGCTACAAACAGACTCATGACTGTGCCGAGCAGGTCATAGAAGACAGAGTGATGGAGGAGATCCCCTGCGAGATCTATGTGAGGGGCAGCAGGAATAATGACGCAGTACAGCGCTCAATGTCTATTGACTTTTGAAACGGAAATCTCCTGAGGAGATCAATATACCCATATGTTTGTTTTCACATGGAGGAGGACAGACTTTTAAAAACAATGCTTGCATTACTATTTTATTTATTTGTATGGGGGAATTTGTTTTTTTTCTTGAAGATGTCAGATTTAGTCTTATTTTGGATGTTGTTGCTTGGCTTTACTTAATGGCTTTTGCATTGGATAATTTAATAACTGGATGATGATAATGTAAATGCAGCTGCTGTATTACTAATCCATATTTTAAAAGCAGCCCATTCGTCCTCATGATTTTTTTTAACTGTTTGTTTTTCTTTGTTTTAAATAATAAAATAAAATATAAACTGAATGCCCATACATATCTACGTATCTATTTAGCCTGAATAATGATAAGACAAAAAACTAGCCCAGTGTAATCATCACATTATTTATAGCAGCTAGGAGCCATTTCTGGCTTCAAGTGGTGTTTGGGTTGACTGATCACCTTCTGTGTATTTCTATAATACCAAAACCATTAAGGTACAGTACATAACATTCAGAGATAATATTAACTGGGTTATGATCTCCTATTATGCCTATTTCAAAAATTGGAATAGGCATATGTTGGAGAAATATTTTACTACCTTATTTTGAATTTGAAATGTACTTTTCAAACCCTAGTAATGAGTAACAACTTAATAGGTTAATTTCATGCTGCACCACAAACAAAAAAGTAATGATTTACTGTTCATACATCTTGTGCTATAAAACAAAAAAATTAAGCAGGAAAAGGTTCACAATATGGTTTTAAAGAACGCCTTCCCTTATCTCAGGACTATCATGAGGTGCTGAAATAAAGTCTATTATGGGAGTTGGATCCATTTTGGGGTATCTATGGATCCCAATACCCTGGGTGACTTCAGGATTCTGTCAAGAGGTCTCACCTCAATTGAGAACATCTTCAACTAGAATGGAAGGCATGATCCTTGCTTAATTTTTTTTTTATTATTACTTATAAATTGTCTCCAACAGAGGTGATACCTCGGTCTTTGAAAAGTTTATTATATACAGTGCCTACTCGATTTTTCACCTTTCGATAATTCACTAAATTGATTATTCACTGTTGACAGTAAGTCCTGCATAAGGGTCCTTCTCTTATTCACTGATTCCAATAGCATGTTTTTGTTGATGTGGTAAGTCAGGCAGCAAAAAAATATGTTATTACTGAAGCAATATTAACTGCTGTTTTTTTTTTTTTTTTTTTTTTTTTACCAGTTAGCTTCCTTATAAAAATAAGTTATGCCAAGACTCACATCTAGAGGCAGTTAGACAAGGCTATAGTAGTATTATATGTGTTTATTATAATGAATTAGAAAATACACTTCATCACATGTACACAACATTAGTATGCATTTAATTTCTATTGCAGGCAACCACCACACACAATTTCAATTCCATTGCCGTGCTCTGCTGAAGCTTTGCTGACTGTAGAAAAACATTAAAAAACAGGTTTGATAGTGACTGACTAACTGACATTAGAAATGACGTGCAAACAATACAAGGAGACACAACTGTTATATATTAGACAGTTTAAAATCGGTCAACAGTAACTTGCATCAGTTATGAAATTATTCACTGTGAAATGGGATTGATAAGAACTGGTGCCTGGTGTAGTTATTTATAGAAAGTATTGCTGTATAAATTAAATTGCTGGTAGCTGCCTTGCAAAGAATGCATTAAGAATTCCTGTGAAAACAGTAATTTCAATGTCACAGTTGCCCGGCACCAGCATTTTTAAGCTCTGCTGTGCTATAACGCAACAAATTAAGGGAAACATTCTGAGTGATTTATGTCATCCATAACTATAAAACATTGACAGTGGTATATACAGTAATACTAAAAGAAACAGATACAAAATGATCTAGACAGCATTCAGAACTGGGCAGACACATGGCAAATGACATGTAATAGAGAAAAGTGTAAGGTACTGCACGCAGGCAATAAAAATGTGCATTATAAATATCATATGGGAGATACTGAAATTGAAGAAGGAATCTATGAAAAAGATCTAGGAGTTTATGTTGACTCAGAAATGTCTTCATCTAGACAATGTGGGGAAGCTATAAAAAAAGGGGCAAAATGCTCGGATATGTAGTGAAGACTATTGAATTTATATCAAGGGAAGTGAGTAAGACCTCATCTAGAACATTGTGTTCACTTCTGGTCACCTCACTACAAAAAGGATTTTGCTGTTGTGGGAAGAGTGCAAAGAAGAGCGACCAGAATTATTCCGGGTTTAAAAGGCATGTCATATGCAGACAGGCTAAAAGAATTTAATCTATTCAGTCTTGAACAAAGAAGACTACGCAGCGATCTGATTCAAGCATTCAAAATTCTAAAAGGTATTGACAACATTGACCCAAGGGACTTTTTGGCCCTGAGAAAAGAAACAAGGACCAGGGGTCACAAATGGAGATTTGATAAAGGGGCATTCAGAACAAAAAACAGGAGGCACTTTTTTACACAGAGAATTGTGGGAGTCTGGAACCAACTCCCCATTAATGTTGTTGAAGCCGTTATTATTATTTGCTTTTTTAGCAGACGCCTTTGTCCAAGGCGACTTACAGAGATTAGGGTGTGTGAACTATGCATCAGCTGCAGAGTCACTTACAACTATGTCTCACCTGAAAGACAGAGCACAAGGAGGTTAAGTGACTTGCTCAGGGTCACACAATGAGTCAGTGGCTGAGGTGGGATTTGAACTGGGGACCTCCTGGTTACAAGGCCTTTTCTTTAACCACTGGACCACACAGCCTTGTGTGGTCCTCGTTATTATTATTATTATTATTATTATTATTAGTTTATTTAGCAGACGCCTTTATCCAAGGCGACTTACAGAGACTAGGGTGTGTGAACTATGCATCAGCTGCAGAGTCACTTCCAACTACGTCTCACCCGAAAGACGGAGCACAAGGAGGTTAAGTGACTTGCTCAGGGTCACACAATGCGTCAGTGGCTGAGGTGGGATTTGAACTGGGGACCTCCTAGTTACAAGCCTACCCTGGGATTCTTCAAGAAGCTGCTTGATGAGATTCTGGGATTAATAAGCTACTAACAACCAAACAAGCAGGATGGGCTGAATGACCTCCTCTCGTTTGTAAACTTTCTTATGTTCTTAATTCAATGACAAGCATTTCGACTCGAAGTCTTTGTCAATGTCTTCATTAAAGTTGTTTATATTACTACTACATCTTTACATTGTTACTCTTTAAAAAACAGTCCTTAAAAATTCATTTTATGAATAGAGTTTAATGCCTCATAAAACAGGACTAATAAGAAAAGTTCAATAATGCAATTCTACAGTGCATACTGATTGAAACAAAAATAAGTACAACAAGAATAATTGACTTTGTCTTTTTGTAATGCTGGCCTTTGGCATTGCAGAGGGTAAGGCTAGATCTAGTCTATGTGCTCTAAACATAATCGTCTAAAATCTATAGATCCTGGTTGTGCACAAGTGCAATGCTATATCATTCCCTTATCGCTTCAATCTCTGGCTCATCTGGAGCGATGCTGATAAAAAGGTGTGCTTCCCTGCTTAACCAGCATGCTGCTTCCCATGTCTTGTGATAAGCTCCTTGATTAAGAAGCGCAACAGAGCAATAAATTGAATCCCACAGCCTGCCTTTTATCCGCATTTATGTTCAACCTCAGACACCCTCATGTAAAAGACATATTTAATAATTCATTCTTCAAGGGTTTTTGCTTACAGGAACACATCGGAGGTAATTTGAAGTGTGATCATGACAGGATTACCAACATACATGATAGAAAAAAAAAGAAAAAAACAACTACAAAAATGAAATTGCCCAATTGGGTTGAATTTTTTTGTTTGTTGAATGTTTTAATTGGACTTGTGAAAGTAGGAATATCCAGCAGAACATGAAATTGAAATTGCAGGTGCTGTAAGATGGATGTACCCCTTCTTGACATTAGCAATATTAACACTGGTCACTGATTCAGTTGTGCTGACCACTTTTTGATCTTTTCCTAGAAGAATGCAGATATTTCCAATACAAGACTGTATTTAAACCCTTGGTTATCACGTCTTTTTTTCTAGAACACATGCCACCTGGTGACCACATGTTGTAATTGCATTATTTAAAATAGTGCTTGGCTAAGTTTAGTGAAATTCTGTTTTGATTATATGGGTCAGATGCAAGGCTCAAAACATATTTTAAGGATTAAGGTTTTAAGAAAATAGAGAAAATTCCAAAAAAACATCCATAACTATTCATCAAGAATCCATGTGACTTGAATGCTTGATAGATACAATTTCCTTGTGAAACAAAATACATCATTACTGAGCTCATTATACAGCGGCTTTTCTCTACCTACAAACACGGCTCTGCAGAGATGCAAGAATAACCAATTTTTTATTTTTCTATTTGCTCACTTAATCTAGCAAGACCTGGAGCAATTAGTTACCTACCACTTAATTAGTACTGCTATATTAAGTTATCAAATTAAGCAGCAGCATTATTGCTGTCTCGTCTGTGTTTAGATTCTGTTTTCATACAACAGCAACAACCATCAATTGTTATATCCAAGGTTCCATTAATGTGGCCATATCACAATATGCAAAAAATGTAACATGTGTTTAACATATTCTTCTCTAATTTATTCTTGGTTCATGAATACTTGTGCAGTCTTGTGCTTAATAAGCTATTTCCACTGAAAGAAATACAATTTAAAAACTGATTGACTTGTATGTGTGTTATAATTTTATCAGAAACTTTGCATGCCACATATCAGTAACCTCTCTGAGATTCATATTTCCCCTGAAGCAAAGCACTCAGAAAATGAATTCATGTATAATTGACTAGTTTATATGCATATGTGCAGCCTACAGAGCAATATATTTGGACTGTTAATCAATATGAACTACACAGTCCACTATATGCTACAGCCAAACCAGCATTATACATTCATATGCTTCTCTCAAATCCAATCAGTTTTATAGAGGGTAGTATAGGTAGCCTATGCATTCAATATCCTGGGTGGGTGCCCAAAATCACCAGAATGCCGCAGTTCATAATATTAAAGACAGTTGCATGTAAGAAATAATTGCTGCTGTAGGATTACTGAAACATGACTGATGTGTTGATGGAGCTAGGAACATGGAGCCTGGTTCATTAAAAAAAACATAGAAAATAAGCAACATATTCTCATTGCCCTAAAACCATTAGCACTCATTACTTTCACGAAAGAAAAAAATATTTTTTGTTGAGTAACTCGACATTATAACTTATTTTTTTTAAATGGGTAGATGTCATTTGGCATTAAAAAGCATTTCTAAGGCGTATTATCTCCAGCCAGCAATTTTGTTAGGTCTGACACACCACTGCAATAACTATAACTCATCACCATGCTTTACCTTTATATTAATCCTGCTGGTGTCTACCCTTAGGGTGCCTAAGATGGCTATACTGGTTATAGAAAAAAGAAAAAAAATGTAAATGAGTCTAGTTGCTTTAACCCTTCACAGGCTGTAAATATCTATTTTCAAACCGGTAAATGTGTGTTCTGGTTCCTACCTCCCTTTGGTCACCAGCATAACAACTGTAGGCTGTATAACCCATATTAGGACTGATGCGATATTTGTTCCGTATTTGTTGTAGTGTTATTAATGCAGAGTCTGCAAACAACGCACGTTATTCAGAATAATACTGATATTTTAATTATTGTGTCCCAATGGTATTTTAAAAACGTTTAACTTGAGATACAGTTTAAATATAACCAGGGGGCAAACACGTGAATTTAGTACTGATCCATGTACAGAAAGGTACAATTCATGCACACCGTCGTATCTTTTTTTTCTGTTATGAACCAAATGTATTGCTTATGTTTTGCTGTATAGGGTTTTTGACTTTGTACCCAGATAAAACATGAGTTTTCTATTTTATAAATAAATGAACAACTGTACAGTTCAGTTACAATGGTGCTGGATGAGTTGGGAATCCCAAAACAACTACAGCGGCTGCTTCATAGTTCTGGCTGGTGAGCAGAGTAGCCCTTTTAAAAAATATATGCTTGCAAAAACATAAGGCCACCATGTATGGAGCTACTGATACTGGTTGTACCAACCTTTCCACTTTAACTATTATTGGACAAATCCAAAGTTTACAACGATATCAGGCAACCAATAATACAAGACAAGGACTTTTTCAGATTTACATGTATAAAGAAAAGATACATGAATACCAGTTTGAAAGCAAAAACATAATTAAAATAAATTAATAAAAAATAATATATAGTATACTAATAATTTACTAAAATTGTATAATCTCAGTACATTACTTTTTTGTAAAAAAATATATTACTATATTAAAGATCGTATTATATATTTTCATTAAAGTTAACTTTTTAGTTTTTTTTTTTTTTTTTTTTTTTTTTAGTACTGTTAACTATATATAACGTTCTAAAAATAAAAAATAAAAATAAAAATGCATTTAGGACCAGTGTGAGAACTTTGATTTGTGAACGTGTTATTTAGGAGGCAGTGTGGTTCAATGGTTACAGTCCAGGGCTTGTAACCAGGCGGTCACTAGCTCAAATCCTACCTCTATAACTGCCATAATGTTCACAACCTATCCCTGTAAAGCGTTTTGTGATGGTGGTCCACTATGAAAGGCGCTATGTAAAAACAAAGATGATGATTATTATTATATTTAGCTAGCATTCATTCTCTATACGCCTTTGGTCCGCTTCACCTATATCATGTGACGCATGCCGGTAGGTTAAAGTTGACGCACTGCGTATGACGTTAGCTGCAAACTCCTCTTTTTCTCCTCAGCTTCATCGCAGAAGGTCCTTCTCTCGGCTCCATCATGGCGAACGTTGCTGATACTAAACTATACGACATCCTCGGGGTATCCCCCACAGCCAACGAAAACGAGCTCAAAAAGGTATTTTGGAAATCGAGACAAAACAACAGCGGCTTGTGGAAGCTGTGTCTGTTTTGGGAGTGGCGTAATTTGGAATCAGGAAGCGGGGGTATAATACAACGAGGCCTAGCATGATATACATTATTACAATGGACGCCGGGGCCCAACTGTACAGAAACAAACCGGTGTCGTGCTGGCTTAGCGCTTTTTTTATTATTATTAAGTAAATAATAACATCCACCCACCTCAAACCATTATTTGAATGATAAAATGCCTTAATCCAGAAATATTCGACGTTGAAGTGTTGTTTGTTTTATGTAATATGGAAAGAACACGTAAAAATAACATTTTGTTCGGGAGGTTGCTTGGTGATTTGGTGTTTAGGTTTACTGAGTTACTAGTGGATAAAAATACCGCTTGATCCATTTGAGACAAGTAGACGTAAACAAACTCCATGCGTTGACTCGCTATTTCGGCGATTATCTGTACCTTAAAGTAACAGAACAAGTCACTGAAATGCATTTGCTAACAGTCAGTTGTGTAGACATGGTCCTTTCGGAGATTTTAACTCGCGACAAGTACTTAAATTCTCTCTTTGTTTCTTGCACTGGTTTATAAAATTAAAAATAAAATACCTCGCCATAGACATGTTTTATTTGTTTGTGCCGTGGTCGCGGCCGTTTCCCAACAGCGATCAGGGAAAGTGTGCATAGACAATGAAACAGAACTGAACGACATTTGGAAGACAACCATTTTTATAAACGCTCGTT
Organism: Acipenser ruthenus; assembly: GCF_902713425.1. Classification (NCBI taxonomy): domain Eukaryota; kingdom Metazoa; phylum Chordata; class Actinopteri; order Acipenseriformes; family Acipenseridae; genus Acipenser; species Acipenser ruthenus. The sequence goes on from NC_081207.1 coordinate 27,626,226, forward strand.
TTCTTAACGTGACGCGTTGTTTTATTAATATCTTTGTGTTTAGCCTTAACTGAGGGCGGTTCGAATGTGTCATTACCTTATGCCGTAATTGGAAGGATGGGATTCTCCCTCTTTTGTTAATTAATATTTAAATAGGCTAGAATGGTAATTCGACTTGTCATATGATACTCTGGAGCAAGTTGAGTCAGATTCTTAGTTGACATATTAAACAAGTCGTATGGGGGTGGGGGAAACGTTCTAAAACGTACTATGCTAAGTATCAAAGGTCCTTTCTCGTCACAGAAAAATAACCAAACTGAATATGAAATTATTAACTTCATGCAGTATAATGTTTGTGGCTCTGGCAAAACTATATCAAATGGTTAAACTGTTTCCTGATAATAATTCCCACATTTTGGTGTGGAAAAAATGATGCAACTCCTTAGCCTTAAACAATTATTATATATATTTTTTTTTTTTAGGCATACAGGAAATTAGCTAAAGAATATCATCCTGATAAGAATCCAAATGCAGGGGATAAGGTAAGCGAATTGAAACTGAATTAAGTTTAACACCCTGTAGAATGAACTCATTTTGCTTCTTAAAGTGGAATGAAACCTGCTGAATAATGTTACATTAACATGATGAATTACATACCACTTTGTAGTTTTTCATATACTTAATGAAAAACGGACAAATTGAAAATGTGACATAAAGTACTGCACTACTATTCTGGCTTCTGGTAGACCTGCAGTATCATTTTGTAGTTTATTTGAATACATGGTAAGTAAAATATCTGAAATTGTTTTTGTTATGTTTTTAATCCTAGAATTATAGGTGCTATAAAACTGTTTTGACCATAGCTTGTGTGTGTGTGTGTGTGTGTGTGTGTGTGTGTGTGTATGTATAATTTATATATATATATATATATATATAATATATAATTATATAAATAAAATTACACACACCATAAGGCACTTTATATATTCATGGCTCTGCAGAGTTAAAGTTAACCTCAATGACATATAAACCATGTATAGTTTACTCAATGGAGTCGAGGTTGATCACACACTCAAATCTCTTTTGAACTTGACCGCTAATAATTATATGCATCAGATTCCTGTAATTTATTAGCGGTCAAGTATAAGAGATTTGAGTGTGCGATCAACCTCGTCTCTGAGCGTCATTGAGCAAGCTATACATGGTTTATATGTCACTGCTATTAACTTTAACTCTGCAGAGACATGTATACATTGTCTTTTGTTTTGTTTGTTTTTTTCTCCCATCAATAGTTTAAAGAAATAAGCTTTGCTTATGAAGTACTTTCCAACCAAGAGAAACGAGAACTGTACGACCGCTATGGGGAGCAGGGATTACGGGAAGGTGGTGGAGGAGGGGCCGGAATGGACGATATATTCTCCCACATATTTGGTGGGGGCCTGTTTGGGTTCATGGGTGGCCAGAGCAGGAACCGCAATGGAAGACGAAGGGGTGAAGATATGGTTCACCCACTCAAGTAAGTAATGCTGATGTCTGTACTTGTTTTACAGCGCAGAAAGGGAACCTGTGATGCACGTTTATTTTATATATAGTTTTGAACAGAATACAATACACTTTGTCTTAAGGATAGTTTGCAGCCGTGATATGTTTTAACTTAAATTAATATAAATGCTGTAATAAGACTTGTGTATATTTCAAGTTGCGTTTGCTAAGGTTTATATCTAGTAATTCTTAATAAACATCTTGCCTTTTAACAGAGTATCATTGGAAGACCTGTATAATGGAAAGGCAACTAAACTACAACTAAGCAAGAGTGTTCTCTGTGCTTCCTGTAATGGGTAGGTAGCAACTTTTCGACTTTAACAAGAGACTTCTGTTTTTATACTAACAATTTGGTGCACATTTCATATTGTTTTGGTATCCAATTCCCCCTTGAGAATAATACTGTGCTTTCAGGTAATTTGACATGTTAGTGCATTGGTTACTGTAACTGGACCTTACAAAATAAACCACAGTAATCAATAGATTCATTGCTGCACCTATAATGAGGACACAGTAGACCCTGATAGACCCTAAAGCAGCAATAGATAGTTGTAGTGTATATTGTACAAAGCCCAAGCATACAGTATATAAGGTTGGTGAAACAGTATGGTGTTTTTGGTTACAGCTGTGTTTTTTTTATTTTTTTTATTTTTTTTTATTAATATAAATATAGCCAGGGTGGCAAATCGGGAGCTGTCCAGAAATGTGCAGCTTGCAGAGGACGTGGCATGCGTATCATGATCAGACAGTTAGCCCCGGGAATGGTTCAACAGATGCAGTCTGTGTGTTCTGACTGTAATGGTGAAGGTAAGGCCAGACCTGTCTAATTAGGCAGGACATTATAAATATTGCTTCAAAATCAGTGATGTAGTAACCTGCTGTAAAGTCAAACTTTAATTACATTCGGAATAAACTGAAGATGTGAATTTTTGCAGGTGAAGTTATCAATGAAAAGGATCGCTGTAAAAAATGTGAGGGTAAGAAAGTGATCAAAGAAGTAAAAATCCTGGAGGTTCATGTAGACAAGGGCATGAAACATGGACAGAAGATTACTTTTGGTGGAGAAGCTGACCAGGCTCCTGGTGTGGAACCAGGGGACATTGTCCTTGTACTGCAAGCAAAAGAGCATGAGGTAAGCTAGCCTATGTTAATTTATATATACTCCTGGGTTGGCAAGTGTCAATTGCAGACCCCATCTGTTTTTGAATTTTCTTTAAATAACTCTTCAAACACCTGTTTTTGGCATTTCCATAATGATGTCCTTGTATCTGCTACTTTTATAATAATATACAGAGTTATTTGAATGTTTTAAGTGTCTGCTTATATACCCCGGTCCTTCAAACATGGAGGGTCAGTTGCAGTGTACCAGTGATTGGTCCACATCATGTGTACTAAAATGCTGATGATCCCGTTCATTGGCTTAACTGATCGGAACAAGTTAGACCGATTTTAATGGGGCCTAACCTACAGCTACAGCCAAAAGCTTTGCATCACCCTATAGAATTAACACATTTTGCTTCAAAGTCCAATGAAGCCTGTTAAATACTACATTTTTTATATATTAAATTACATATCACTTTGTAGTTATCTATATACTTAACAAAAACAGACACATTGAGAAATGTGACCTTTTGAAATCTAACATGAAACACTGTCCTACTGTTAAAGGCTTCTGGTAGACTTCAGCGATATCATTTTGTAGTTTCTTTGACTACATGATGTTTAATAAAATATCTACATGATGTTCATATAGTGGTGTGTTTTATTTATTTTTTTAATTCCTCAATCCAACAATTATAGCTGTATAAACCCTTCTTACTAATACCATGTGGAATGTCAAATATATAAAGGGATCCCTGTACAAAAAGATGCTTTTTTATTGCAACAAACATATTTAAATAAAAGTAAATGTCATGTCTTTGTGCAGATTTCAAACTGGTGGATCATACTGTACTTGCATTTAAGCTGCTGACACTGCTGCATAGGCATGGAAAAGTTTAATTGTGTGATAATGGGCCAGTTTATAGTTCAATGTATAGGTAATTTAACTGAAATTGCATTAAACTGAAAACGGTATTCAAGGTACAAAATTTTTTGTGTACAAGGTACAAAATGTATTTAAAATATAGGGCGCGTATATAGTGCAAGACTTATCGCGGATCTGACTACGTGACGGACATAAATGTACAGAATAAAGTTTTCAGATGTACAAGTCATTTTAGAGGAAAAATGCAGCTGTTTGCAAAACATTTTAAGCAGTAAATGCTTAGCACAAGCAAGCGTACTAAGTTAGTGTTATCCTTCACAGTACTAAATTAATCCACGTGAACAGGATCATCACTAATCTCATTTTGTATGCTGCAATCAGGATCTTGTTTAGTCTGGTTTAGCAGATGATCTACCTGTGATTAACTTCTGGTACGCTGCAATCTGGATTAGAAGGTGTACTAACTTTAGTCCAATCAAGTGGACTAAACCTGCTTAATCCACTAGTTAGACATATCAAGTGGATTCAATTTGGTATACTACAATTGACCTGGAGTTTTCTATTTATCTGCATCCAGTCTCAGCAAATACATGAGCAAAAGTGCTTGCAATAAATGTTCAAATTAATGACCTTTAAGATTCTGCGTGCAGCACCTGCTTAAAGAAAGCAGCCTTCACACCATTTAAGCATTTTACCTATTTTTTATGCTCTGTAGCTCTAATTTATATGTGGTGGGGTGTGTTTTATTATTATATTTGACAAAGCTTGTAAAATTGTAATACTTTTAAGAATACACTATTTAAATTGCACATGACCTAAGTCTATACTGTTCTGTAAGCCTCCCCGGCTGGTCTAACACTTTCCTTTTATTTAGACATTTAGGCGAGAGAGCAACGACTTGCATATGACCCACAAGATTGGCCTTGTTGAAGCACTTTGTGGATTCCAGTTTACGTTGAAACACCTGGATGGACGACAGATTGTGGTCAAGTACCCCCCTGGAAAAGTTATTGAGCCAGGTACAAACTAACTTGGCTTGCATTTATTTGGGTTATACTTGGCATTTGGTTTCAACAAATCTTTTTTATATTTAAATGTGTTTCTTTCCTGACATCTAGGTTCTCTGCGGGTGGTGCGAGGTGAAGGCATGCCACAGTATCGCAACCCATTTGAAAAGGGAGACCTGTATATTAAATTTGATGTAGAGTTCCCAGGAAACAATTGGATAAGCCCAGAAAAATTAATGGTAAGACTGTAAACCTTACTGTAATAGCTGGTAATTCAAACGTGGTTGTCTTTCTGCAGTAGAGTTGTGTGTCTTGTGAGTCAATCTTTTGCTATAAAGCTACTGAAGGCTTGAGATCAGTTTACCCAAATTTTGCTATTCACATTTGTCATGGAAGTTTTATAGTGCAGGAAGGAATACTATTGACTAAATGTGTGTTTTTTTTTAAAAAAAAATATATTTCTTTAATAGGAACTTGAGGACTTTCTCCCATCTAGAGCGGAGGCTCCAACTATATGTGGAGATTCAGAAGAGGTAGACCTTCAGGATTATGATACAAGTCATGGTTCATCTGGTGGGCAGAGACGTGAAGCTTACAACGATAGCTCTGATGATGAAAGTGGGCACCACGGTCCTGGCGTACAGTGCGCACACCAGTAAACACTTGAGAAAAATAAGTTGCATAAGGTTTTGATTAAGATTCCAGATCTCATGAGCAACCCAGATTGCATCTAATGGACGTTTTATTTTTGCTCTGTGTAACTTACATTTGTTATAGTATTTACAGAGTTAATATAAACTAACAGTAAATGCAGAAGTTTTGCCTCGAACTCAGAACTTTTGTCACAAGAGCTTTGAGTAGGGGAGTGAAATCCTAAAGGACATTTTTAGGTTTCTGTGTTTGTGTCTGTTAGTGTTTTTTTTTTGTTTGTTTTTTTACCACTTTGTGTAGGTTTGTATTTCTTTATTTTAAAATAAAAAAAATCTTGTGTACAATTTGTATTGGCTGCAGTCACACAAGCTGCTATTAAAATAGAATATACAGTTTCATAGCCTGTAAGCTCTAAACCCAGGTGCAAATTAGAACGCTTTTGTGTTTCTGCACTGAATAAAAAAAACAAAAACAAAGTGAAGCAAAGAATTTACTTCTGTGTAAAGTTTCTGGAGTTGTTAAGTACTATTTAAATGTACTGTGCTATACAGCATTTCATTTGAATGGGGTCTTCATATTCCCCCTCCATTTTGAATTTGGATCCTGTTTTGAGGTCTACCTGTATTTGCTGCATTTCCTAGCCTTGAATAGTAATTCTGAATATTCAAACTTATTACTTACTTCCGTATTGTAGTGGACTTGTATAAAGTCACCATTACCTGAAATTTTAAATAAACAAGTTTCGTGTAGAAATAAAAGTATTCTCTTGACTAAAGATTATACCGTTTTCTCATTCTAAACTTGCTCAGTTTTTTGTTTTGTTTTCTTTAAATGCAAGTAGCAGTAAATATACATCTAAGCTTACAAGATTTCTAGAGCTTTAGATGTTAAATGTCATTGAGCGTTTCCCTCCCTCGTAATCAGAGCACTTGTGGCAGAGTTATCGAAGTTATGAAAACTGGACCGATCCTGGTGTTAATGAATATGTTAACCCAAAGAAACATCAATTTTCAAAAGAAAAAAAAAACTGCAGACTATATTCTGCATTTATCCAGATGTAGAAGCCTGTTCCGTAGAACAAGATATTGTATCTGATCAAAATTCTCAGTGTTGATGCAGATGTTCGTTCATGTTTACTTCTACAATAAAGCAAATCTGTGACAATGAGGGTCTGTTTACCTAGGTTTGTAACATGCAGATTTTGAGCTGATTTTACAGAAACTCCAGTAATAACTACCTGTATTATTTGAAAACCACCCAAAATAGGAACTAGGTTTTCTTTACTTAGAATGTATATGTCACGTTGATGTCTATGCTGCTTATTAAGGTGCTTGTGAGCTGAAATTAAAGCAGTAGCTGATTCTGCTCATATTACAGATTTGCATATCATATTTAGTGATATGGAAACTTGTTTTGCATATGAAGAGTACCTGTGATATATGCCTGCCATGTTACTTTGTGGTTACCGGATGTTAAAGCCAAATGCTTTGAGATACCAGCTTTATACTTGGAATACAACTCTTGGTGAAGTTCAATCGTAAAATAAAAATGAATCCTTTTTGTTGCAATATTTTTATGAAGCGGCAGCCACCATGCTGTCAAAGTCATCTTAGAGACTATATGGCATATTTGTATGGTTACATAAAAGCGTGCTAAATTTCCTGGTGACCTAGTATGGTGTCAGTGGTATATCAACAGTACACAACTTATTCTCAATTAAGTTACAGTGTAAAAATTAACTGTTCCATTGCCATGTTTTAAACTATTGTCATATAAATGACATCCACATGCTTTGAAACACTATCATTATGGTTGATGCACAGCTTTATTATATGGTTGCGTGTCAAGTTCTATTACAGCTGTTAAAGCAGCCACATCAGTGATGCAGCTCTTTTCACATAATCTTACAGTATGCCCTGGGAATGTTTTGTTCATGTTTAATCTTGAGAACGCCTCACTGGGTGTGTAGAGATAGATCTATATAAATATAGCTATGTAGAGACAGACAGATATATCTAGATACTTTATTTTAACAAATACCAAAAGAAAAACAAACACATTTATGTTACTATTACCAAAAATGATATACAATGCAATTAAATTATCCTGTCCTAAAACATAAAGCACATTAAAGTAACAAAAACAATTTGAGCGTTTCCTCCTCAACTATATATACACACGCAATCCCACCCACATACCAAGTGTGTTGAAAGTCATCCAGGTCATCCATCAGAAAATAAAAATAAACTAGTCAATAACCACTTCCTCCTTTTTTAAAATTGCTAATTTAGCTTGTCCCAAATCCTGCATTTGGCACACCAAACACAGTCTCGAGACCCTCGAACAACGACTGTATTAGTGCAAACAATGACTACAATCTCTGGCAAAACACAGAACAGTCTCTCCCCCCCAAAGGGGGCATTTATCAGAGACGCTTGGATCTGTTATGCAGAGATAAGAGTTTACTGCAAGAATGGTGTGCAGGAGGCTCCACGGACTCGCCTGACCTTTTAAGTAGGGGGGGTTGTATAGTGCCCTCCAGGCTGGCCTGATCAGGGAAGTTCTGGAGCTGTTGTTTGTGCCGGACTTTTAAGCACACCTGGTATAGGAGCTTCCCCTCCACGCTCTGCAGAGGAAGATCAATTAAATGTTTTTAAATCAGAGGAGGCACCCTTCTTGCTCACTATCCAGGGGATCAGCTCAGTAAAACAATGCCTCAGAACATCCCAATGTTCTCTGGGTAGGGTAGTGCGGAGCTGGGAGAGCAGCAAGCCACTACTGCAGCCTGACTCCTCCAGGTGTGATTTAAGTCCAGCACATGCCTTGGTTTTATAATCCTGGCTTTGAGCAGGGTACCAGAAAAAGTGAGAGTGTCACACTGCCCTATTCTAAAAAGCAGAGTTAAAAACAATGGTTAAATCAAGCACCCAATAAAAGTCCATTGTTAGTTTACTTTGCCTGTAGACTTCCATGCCCTCAGTACCTTGAGAGAAGCGGTACTAGTACCCATTGTGTACATTTCTGGTTGATTTTGGAAACTTAAACATCATTAACTACTACTGAAGTAGGTCAGTTTAAGAAGTTAACACATAAAATATGGACTAAAGTTGCCTGCCACTGACCAGTACCACCTAACTGTGGGTAATGACTTCATGTGCCAAAAACAAACATTTAATGTAGAGGTACAAGAATAAAAGAAATATGCATTTATTTGATCATGTGGGATCTATTTTATTAAGGTTAATATCCAGAAATCACACACAAATAAGCTTAATTTTACTGTTAAAACATTTAAAAGTATAAAAATCAACATTACAGACAGTTACTTCAAAAGAAATACAGTTCTCAGATACCGTTTCCATGGCCAACTTTAGCCTTGCAAATGAAATCTAGTGTGCTCTGTGGGAAAACAATTACATTGTGTTAGTACTCTTGAAGTTTTAGCAAAAAAAAAAAAAAAAAAAAAATGAAGTTCAAAGCTTGCAATATTGGAGACTGTAAACTTTACACGTTCATGTGTAATAAGCAATATAAAAATCACAAAATTGTGTATTGCAGTAATGGCCAACACCCACCAAGAATCATAGCACTGGGGAGGTGAAGGGAGGGTAATATCCAGTTTGACCAATATAAACACTCACCATTAATGCCTGCATATGTTGTAATGCCTTCTCATCAAGCAGGTCCAGATCTATCTTGTTTTTAACATCACCAAATAAGTACAGAGCCTAGCAGTAAACATTGAAATGTTAGGTTGAGAGTGCTTTCATTTTTCTACATTTATTAGGAAACAAAAAAAAAGCACTAGAACACTAGTTACCTAATGTTGCAACAGTGTATACATGTTTATTACAGAATACACATGTTTCAATACATAATGGGTTTTGAACTAGGACACACTGCTAAATGAATGTCATGGTCAAGACTCTTGTTGCAAACTTCTAATTTCTAGCAATCAAAACCCACTCGCCTCCCCCTCACACAGTCTGCCAATTCTCCCCCGCCCCCCTCCAAAAATGTGAATCGTAAGAATTACCTGTCCGTGAGAAGTAGGTATATTTGCAAATGCAAGCGAGTGGTCTAAACCGCTGGGGTTATTCGAGAAGCTGCAGGCCTTGTGTCCAGTTCTGGCAGATATGTTTGATAATGAAAACCAGAGTTAGCATTGGGAAATCAGCAGCTGTAGATTTAAATAGGTCCCCCACTACCCATCCCCAAAAAGGGGAAAAAAAAAAAAAACTGGATAAAATGGATGAAATACTTTTGATTGGATTCTTGTGCTACTTTCTGGGTTTTAGCAACACGGCTCACAGCTTTTCTTGCAGTTCTCGTTGTTGCTGGAGTAGCTGGTGTCATCCTTGGAAGAGAAAGTAAGTAATTTAATACAAGTTTCTCCATGAAGTCCAGATAGTAATCATTTTCCTCTCCAATGTGGTACATGTTCTAAAAGGAGAAACCCATACTGAGAAACTACATTGTTTATTAGGCACTGTATTGATGTTTTACATGCATATTGATTTGGACAAACTGTAGAATGCACTTCTGCAACCACAAAATAAAATACTACTGTGTTGGATTTGCTATCAGCCAATTCAAGACCATTACCTTGGTAACGTAGGACTTTGTTTTGTAGCAGACGATAGGGATGCAAGAGACCTGGATTTTGCTGGTGGCTGTAAAAAAAAAAAAAAAAAAAAAAAAAAAAAAGCCAACTCAATTCTAGTTAGTAAAAGTTTAAAAGAATTAAATAGGCAAGTTACAACTGTTTGGGTTGCAGAGATGAGACCTTGTCAATTTTATACATCTTTAAAGTTTGAATAGCACAGGACATTTAAGTTTAAAAGTGCTGTTACCAAGCATTTAAAAAGATATGTACCCTTATTAGTCTTGGTCAAATTTCAAGTTTTTAGCCCACTGCCTCCTTTATGTGTGGGTTGGAGAACACAACCTTGCATATCTACCTTTTGGGCAGTCCCCTTGCTTTGAACTGACAGAGTTCTTGTAATTCTTACAGACATCTTGGGATCAGATTCTTCCAGGATAAAGACTAAAAGAAACATGATAAACTAATCAAATACAGTAGGAAGTGTAGCCAGACAAAAGCTATTAGGCTACTATTCAATAAGATCATCTTTCCAAATTAAGGTAGCTGGTCCAAGCCTATGCTTACTACCCTTCACTGGTGATGAGCAAGAACCCAATGCATCACAGGTAAATGTCAAAGTATGTATTTAAAATGTGATCTTAAATTACACATCACTCAAGCATCTAACAAATGACAAGCAATTGCACCAAATTAAAGTGGCTGTAACAAAGGTACATAGATGAACAAAGCAGGGCGCTTATTCAAAATCACTGAACATTACAATCTGGATGTTACCCTTTTTACTGTTCTTCTGCTTCCTCGTTTTAATTTCTGGGAACATTTCCTGAAATACAACCAGTATGTTACCGTTTGGCATTCTAAAACAAGAATTGTGATTTTAATGTAGTTGCACTTTGTTGACTTTAGGTGGTAGCATTGCACTTGTAAGATAAAGGGTCACGCTACCGTAAAAATTGGTTATTCTTCGTGTTTGTAAAGCAATATGCACGTGTATAGATTACTTGTAGATTCAGTCCATGAGGATTTAGTTACTCAATTTTTGGGAATGTATCAGTTTGTGCAGGACGCAGGTTGCAAATACGTTATCTTAACCGAGTGCTCCATTTTTAGCGACTATCACAGTGCAGAGAGAGAAAAAGCAATATTTCTTACCACATTAGTTACAGCAGCCACGCCCTCAGCTTGCCAGATTTGCTCTATTGATAGTAATACAACTTTCATAGTTACCATTTAATATGAAAAAATAAACATTACAATGATGACAAATTGCATGCGTTATTAACCCTACTGATATTTAATCTTACAAAACACACACACACACACACATTATATAAATAAAATAAATAAAAACAAACAAACAAACAAACAAACACTGCCCAGATCAAAAGGCTTAGCCCCTGTGTGGTACCCGTTTGTTAAGCAACAGTTTTACAAAAGCTCACCTATCTTCATGTTTTTCAGCTTGGTGCGTTGCAGGTCGAACGGCATCTTCAGGAGCTCCACTTTAAAAGCTTTTCCCACGGTGGATACGATTTTTTCCAACTTTGTTTCCAAATCATTTCTTCTTTTCGTTGCTACTGGGTAAGACAGACATATGCATAAGTAGACTACCGGAGTTTTGCAGATTTGTGTATCCCCTTAAATTTGACGCCTGCGTAGATCGAGATCGCTATAGGTGAACGCTTGATCTTTCGGAACAGTATTTAGGTACTGTAGAGTTTATTTTGCTACAAAATTGGTTTGCTCTTATTTTCAGTATTTGTTGCAAACTGCAGCAGAACTAAACGGCAGTGCTTGAGAACATAGTGGGACTCGGCCATAGGAATATCGTACATCCACGTCCAGCTTTATATATATATATATATATATATATATATATATATATATATATATATATATATATATATATAGCAAGAAGCGTATGTCGGGTTTATGCGTTCGTGTGTGATTACGTCACCTACCAGCCCTGCTGCTGCCTTCCCCCGTGCACCGTACACGGAAATCTGCTTAACACCTGGTTTAGGTAGTGTTTTGGGGTGTATTTGGCAATTACATTATTAGAAAGGCCTTGCTTCTGAAAACTATTTGTTGTATAAAATTATAATTACATGTATCCCTTCACGGGGTTCGTATTTGGGTTGGGATTATATTACAATAGGCTTTGTAGTGTTTTTCAAAACTATTCATAAAACAATAAATATATTCGTTGTTAATAAGGGATAACGTTACCTACCTTCATTCTCAAAATGCTGCATGAACAGTTTGATTTTCTGGTCTCTTCGTTCTTCGCTCGTTTGTTTTTCTATATTATCTTCAGCTTTTCGATATTTCTTGGCGGCCATGTCTGTATAGGTGTTTTTCGCAAATGAAACTCACGACTTGCGCATTTTTATTCCTCTCTTTCACCTGGTGGTGTGGGTTTATTTAAAGCCTACACCTTGTACTCACAATTGGCGCAGTTGATTCAAATTTCGATTCTAATTTTCAATTGAAAGGGACAATGCTATCACAGCGAGGGTCAAATATAGTAATTATAATATCAATAAAGCCTCAGTCAAATTCAACTGAAATGTGTGTCCAATACACAAGTGCAATGTAGTTAACCAAATTGAGCTCAACGCGAGAAAGATTGCTTTCATTTTGAAACCAATTTGTAGAGCCAATGTTTTTTTGTTTTTTTTAGCCTAGGCCAAATAGTACCATGAAACTTCACAAGAGCAACAGGAGACGTCAAGGAACAGCAAGGTATGGAGTGGTGCTAAGTGATGGCTCCAATCATGCTTTGTCCCAACTCCCAGTTTAAATTCTTTATATATATATATATATATATATATATATATATATATATATATATATATATATATATAAAAGCAGCTTAATGGAAGTTTACTGGTCCTGGTTTTTGAAGCTTGATCAAGGATATTTTTGTGATACTGATGTTATTCAATTGATGACATGTGGTTGTATGTTCTTAGTAACTTAAATAAAAACAGCACACAAATGCAGTTAAAGAATAAACTGTATTATACAAAACTGAAAAAGCAAGCAAGTTATTTTTTTTTTCTTTACACATTAGGTTCCTAATACATTTTTAGTTTGATCTTATTTTTCCTTAACAGTTTTGTTCAAAACCTCTTTCCAGCTGTAAGAACTAGTAAACATCTGCAAAGTACAATTTTGCAAACTGTCATTGTTATTTTACTTATTTAGTGTAAACACAGACATCTTTTACAGGTTAGTTCATCCTAGTTTAAAGGCTATTTCCCTTTAATTTCATAACATGCAAGATGTGCAGGTTAGTGTTACATGTAAACTTAAAGTTACAGTCCACACTTCACAATAAATGAGTTTTAATCAGCTGACAAACAGTATACACAGCTCCATATTAAATAAAGAAAGTCTACTTTGAAAACTGCGTGAAACTTACAAGATAGTTTTAATGCCTTTTAGGTTTATGACATCCCCATTTGAGTTAAGGGTTCTTAACTGAAATATATATAATACATATAAAAATATATCTAAAAAGAACGCCTTGAGTAACAACTCTAGTTCAAGATGTATGAATAGGGATCAGAGTTACCATGTAAACCAACAAAAAATGTTTGAGACTAGGGGTTTTAATTGATTAATCACACCTGTAACCTGTGATTGATTAAAAAAAATTGATTAATCAATAAAATCAATCACAGCACAGATGATTATTCCATCAATAGATAATATAAAGATTAAAACCCCTATTTGAGACCAAATATAATGATGTTCTTGAAAGACAAGCTATTTTTCCCCTGTTATTTCAACTATTCCTAACTACAAGTGCCTTTTTATGAAATAATCGATATGTTTCAGTAAAGCGGTGTTGTAAATAGTCACTACCAGCACTTTTTAAACTCTAGCATCATGCAGGTTATTTTTTTGGATAATCTCAATGAGCAACTTTCTTTGGACCAGATTTTAAATCCATCCATTCATATCCATATTTGTCACAGTTGTAGTGTTTAATACAATGGTTAGCAGATATGAGACCTTTTGTAATGAACACTGTAATGCTGCCCGGTTTCTCCACTACAATTATATGCCATTAATTGCCATGTTTCTTGATGCTGTTGCCCAATTGAATCAATTAATTTTGCATGTAGTTCTGTATGAAATGCATCAACCATGTCTTTTGCACTTGATTGCAATCCAGACCGTAAATGCATTAGCAAACGTAGGCACACTGATGATCTGCTAGGCACTGTATAAAACATAAATTACAAAAGTACAAAAGTATTAAACACCTTGAAAATAGAAAACTGAAAAGGCAGAGAGCCCAAGCAGTGATAAAAGCTTTAAGAGGGGTGCTTGGGTATTGGGTTTTTGCAAGAGCAGCTATGGATAGGGAAAATCATTTCAAAAGGACCTCCTAAAAACATAGGCTATTACAAATATGAATCATTAGCAAAGTTCCATCAGTCCTGCATAATACTATGAAACAGTTGTTAATAGTGAAACAATTGTTTTGGACTTCTGAAATTTCTAAGTAGATATTACACGTTTCTAAAAGCTATGACGTCAGCAAATGTCTCAGCAGTAAGGGCAAACAACACTACTGACTGATTCCCCCCCCCCCAACCCCCAACCCCCAACCCCCATTTTCAAGCCAAATATTCCACAGTAAACCAAGCATCTTCGCTTCTTAACATTCATCTTGACATGGCATCCAGTGCAGCATATCTCTGTAGAAACTTAACGTGGAAGTCTTTGACTTTCTCTAGGAGCAATTTCAGCTTCTCAGAAGATGGAAGAATGGTCATTCTGGAGAAACAAAACACATTTATTTCATGTGTACATTAAAAAAAATAAAAACTACAACCGTTTAAATTATATTTATCTTGACTCAGAATCCATCAACAACCATTACTAGAAACATATTTCACTTAAGCCAGGTCTTCAAAAATATACTTTCCTCCACTGTGCCACTGTGCCACCTTTAAAGGGGCAGCAGTGTGGAGTAGTGGTTAGGGCTCTGGACTCTTGACCGGAGGGTCGTGGGTTCAATCCCAGGTGGGGGACACTGCTGCTGTACCCAAGGTACTTTACCTAGATTGCTCCAGTAAAAACCCAACTATATAAATGGGTAATTGTATGTAAAAAATAATGTGATATCTTGTAACAATTGTAAGGTCACCCTGGAGAAGTGTGTCTGCTAAGAAATAAATAATAATAATAGACCATCCTCATGGCTTAATTACAACCAACAGTGTGACCCCTTTAAAGGAGTCCCAACCACTGCATTCGAATCAATTGTTTTACCTACTGTTAGCTTTATTTTAAATCCTTAGTTAGCACTCGTTCAGATGAGTAAAGAATATACGAAACAAAATGTTTCATTACCTGAAGTGGTAGGTTCCTTCCTTT
This sequence comes from Acipenser ruthenus, assembly GCF_902713425.1. Taxonomy (NCBI): domain Eukaryota; kingdom Metazoa; phylum Chordata; class Actinopteri; order Acipenseriformes; family Acipenseridae; genus Acipenser; species Acipenser ruthenus. The sequence goes on from NC_081207.1 coordinate 27,641,395, forward strand.
TGCCCAAATCCACTGCCTGGCACAACACATATTCCAGTCTCCTCAAGCAATCTCAGACAGTACAGCATGTCTGGTGCCATGCCCAATACCTAAAAGACAAAGCAAGGGTTTTACTGTGCATCACCAGAAAGTATCTGGTATTGTGTAATAAACATCCATGGACTTTTCCATTGATGTGTCATTACTAGCAGTTCTGAATGTCCATATATACATTGCTCCCTCGCTATAAGGCTCTCGGTTATAACGCTCCTCGGATATAATGCTCCTACAGCATGTCCCCCAATTTCCTATACCAGTGATTCATGCAATATTTCTACAGTAAATACAGTACCGGTGTTGTTCAAACTGTAAACAACTTCTCAGTCTAACTTCTGTTTCTGTCACTCCCTTTTGATACAGTATCTGAACTGAAGAAAAGCTGCACTGGCACTTTATAACACATACATCTCATTCAACATTTATTTTATAACTAAATAAATATTAGGCCTATTATTACGTGGTTATCTTTCCTAATGTATTTACTTTTTTGCTGCGAGAGGAGTTGCAGCTTTCTCTGGGAGACGAGACGCTTCAGCTTCGCTTCAGCCCCGCTCCGGCAGCCGAACCTGGGGCGAGCCCATTCCCTCTTCCCCTCGCCCGACCCGCTCTCCTTCTCGCACTTGGTTTGCTTGTCTGTCGCTTCGAACTGAACTCCCGACCACTGTTTAGCCAAGCTATTTATAGTTTAAAAACTGCTAATTAAAATGATCCACGAGTGGGAATGTTACCATTTTTTTTTTTTTTTGTAAAAAATATAGTGTTGGTTACATGGTGCTTTTTGCATAGTTAATTCATGGAAAGTTACATTTTTGCTTCACTATATGTGCATTATAGAGAGGGAGTTATTTTGTATTTTAGTCAGATGTGTGTTATGTGTCCTGCGGCACCTCCCACCCCCTCCCCCATTTATAACGCTCTTCGGTTATAACGCTCATATCGTGTGTACCCCCGAGACCCATGTTATAGAGAGGGAGCACTGTGTGTGTGTATATATATATATATATATATATATATATATATATATATATATATATATATATATATATATAGTCATAAATGCACTAAAGATATTTATATGCACCCTTAGATGCTTCATAACCTAATTTATTATTTATTTAACAGGTGGTGTTTAGATCAATTTAATATATGACCACCGTCCTGATTATCCCGCTGTAAAGGGCTGTACACAAACCTTGGCCTCTTCGATTGCTTTGGGAGGAATGAAGATCCTGGGGAAGGCATACATTGCCCCCTGCACGGGGTTACAACGGATTCCAGGGACTGTGTTCAGAATCTCCTCTGTGAGCTTAGCCCTCTCAGCCAGGTTACTCAATATCGATTTCTTTTCCTACAGATCACGAGAAGAAGCAGGACAGTAAATACATAGGACAGCATTGCACTTACTGGGATGCAAACTACAATGGCCACCTCGTGTAAAATGTGTCTTAGATGAACAGTTCATACCAGTTGGAAAACCCAAGAAAGGACTCTGTTTGGTTCTTTTAAAACAGATTTCACCATATTTATGAATGTTTTATTTGCTCCTTAGCATCGGTTCAGAAAACCAACATCAGACATCACAAGCCTGTCTGAAATATCACAGAAACCTCCAACACTGGCCAAGACAAGCTTGTTTTCATTCAATCAATGCACCACATGCTAAAGGGTCATTATTAAGGTCATTCTGTAATTATTTTGACCAATGAAAGGCATTCCATGTTTGACATTCCCATCACTGACCTTGGTGAACTGCTCACACGACTGCTCTCCAGTCCGCGGGGGGTTAACCACGACATCCATAGCCACCTGTCCCGACACTGGAGGGCAGAGACGGACCGACAACAGCTTCATCATCTGAGCTCTCACCTCCGGCTCCAGGTTGATCACCTCCATGTAACCACCTCTGTAGCCACACCTAGGGTGCAGGCACCACCATGGATTGGAACACAGGACTTCATTAGCAAGAGGGATCTGTTTCCACAGCCCAACAGGGCCATGCTCAGGTTCATGCTCGGATGCATTCTTGCTGAGCACTGTGCTTTTAATTAATTTTCACAATCATTTTCGACCAGCAGTATCCCAAAACGAGAGTTACGTGCAACACTGATGGGCCAGAAACTCGATACCCATCTGTGGCAAAGTGCCCCGCCCCTGTGTGCATTTGTGTGTTCTGTGTTGTATATATGCGTGCTGTGCCATCCTCGTGCCTAAATATAATTATACACTTTAAACACACGTGAAACACAGACCCGTTTATATCCCGTGTACCAATCTATACACCAACATTAACATACGCACGCATATATACAACACAGAACACACAAATGCACACAGGGGCGGGGCACTTTGCCACATATACCCCCCCTTGTGCGCAGCACACATGGCCTCAACGGCCACCTCCCCCCTTAAATACCCAGCAGTCCAGGCCAAAGTCTCGGGCTGGGAAGGGAGGCTTTAGTGGGCCCATGGCTGGACATGCTGTCAGCTCCCCTGCCGGTAGTGGCACGGCTGACAGCATGCTGGTCCCGTCCTGCAGCGAAAAAGCTGCGGGGGCAGGTGGTCCCCCGACCTCCCCCTTCTTCATAGCCGGCAGCTCCCTCCTGTGGGGCTCCGGCCACAAGAACTCCTGCAGCGAAACTGCTGCTGGGGAAAGTGGTCTCCAGACCTCATCCCCCTTCTTCGTGGCCGGCAGCTCCCCTTTCTGGGGCTCCGGCCACCGTACTCCCTGCGGAGGTACGGGCAGCAGAGGCAGCTCCAGCTCCTCTGCTCCAGGCGGTGGCGGAGGCAGAGGCAGCTCCAGCTCCTCTGCTCCTGGCGGTGGTGGAGGCAGAGGTAGCTCCAGCTCCTCTGCTCCTGGCGGTGGTGGAGGCAGAGGCAGCTCCAGCTCCTCTGCTCCTTGCGGTGGTGGTGGCGGAGGCAGAGGCAGCTCCTGCTCCTCTGCTCCTTGCGGTGGTGGTGGCGGAGGCAGAGGCAGCTCCTGCTCCTCTGCTCCTTGCGGTGGTGGTGGCGGAGGCAGAGGCAGCTCCTGCTCCTCTGCTCCTTGCGGTGGTGGTGGCGGAGGCAGAGGCAGCTCCTGCTCCTCTGCTCCTGGAGGTGGTGGAGGCAGAGGCAGCTCCTGCTCCTCTGCTCCTGGAGGTGGTGGAGGTAGAGGCAGCTCCAGCTCCTCTGCTCCTGGCGGTGCTGGCTCCCTCTGCTGTGGCGGCTGGGCATGTGCACGCCGTGCTGCCTTCAGCAGCATAGCGAGAGGCTGCTGGGGGACACCAGCATCCTGCCCTTCTCCCCCCCAAAAATTTTCAGGGGGTTGAGCCTGTAACTCCTCCCTTTCTGGCTCTTGGGGCTGAACCAGCAGGCATTTTCCCTCTGCTGGTGGCTTGGGTCCCAGGGCTGTGGAAGCCCCGACTTGCCTCCCTTTGGGCTGTGGACGCCCCGACTCCTCCCTGTTGGGCTGTGGACGCCCCGACTCCTCCCTGTTGGGCTGTGGACGCCCCGACTCCTCCCTGTTGGGCTGTGGACGCCCCGACTCCTCCCTGTTGGGCTGTGGACGTTCGGGCTCCCCCCACTCAGGCGTAGGACGTTCGGGCTCCTCCCACTCAGGCGTAGGACGTTCGGGCTCCTCCCACTCAGGCGTAGGACGTTCGGGCTCCTCCCACTCAGGCGTAGGACGTTCGGGCTCCTCCCACTCAGGCGTAGGACGTTCGGGCTCCTCCCACTCAGGCGTAGGACGTTCGGGCTCCTCCCACTCAGGCGTAGGACGTTCGGGCTCCTCCCACTCAGGCGTAGGACATTCGGGCTCCTCCCACTCAGGCGTAGGACATTCGGGCTCCTTCCGCTTGGGCTCCTCCCATTTGGGCTGTGGATGCTCAGGCTCCTCCCATTTGGGCTGTGGAGGCAAAACCAGCAGGCATTCACCCTCTGCTGGTGGAGATGGGGACAGCAGGTACTCACCCTCTGCTGGTGGAGATGGGGACAGCAGGTACTCCTCTGCTGGTGGTCCTGCTACCTGGGCTGCTGTTCCATTTATGGTTGCCTCCAGGTAGTTGAGGACAAACTCCACACCCTCCTCCAAGGTGTTTGGGGTGTGTTCCTCCTGATAGGCCTCCCATCTCTCACTGTCCATCATCCACAGGGCCCGGACGATTATGGGCAGAGACTGGGCCTCCAGCCCAGCATTCTCTAGGAACCAGCCCCGCAGTTTGATGGCGTCTTCTGCCATTGACCTTTTTTTTTTTTTTTTTTTTTTTTTTTTTTCCCAGACCCCTCCTGGTCTGACGCTTGGAGGCGCGGCTATCCCACGATGACACCACGTGTCACAAAGACGGCCAGAGTGGGTGGCGTCAGACCAGAAGCAGGAAGGAATACAGAGAGACTTGGAGTTTGGTATAAGCTGGGCGCGTGATCGCGCTCAGCATTTAATAAACAGAAAATAAAAGGTTTGAAACACAAAAACACGGGACACGGCACTATACGCCAAAATAAAGAGACAAACAAAACAGACTAAACAGTGAACAGACAAACGGACAAACACGGTGAGCAGATAACACTAATTACTTTACTTTACACTTTCTTTTCTCCTTCTCTCTCTCCCGTTCTCCACTCACCGAACACCAACCACGACTGAGTGAAACTGTGCATCTATATATACTGTTGTGCTGGGATTCAATTACTAATTAATTACTCACTTGAATCCCAGCACGTGAATTCATTACGTGCAACCCCGTGCCACACATTATACACATTTTATCTGCACGTGAAGTGATGTGCCATCCTCGTGCCTAAATATAATTATACACTTTAAACACACGTGAAACACAGACCCGTTTATATCCCGTGTACCAATCTATACACCAACATTAACATACGCACGCATATATACAACACAGAACACACAAATGCACACAGGGGCGGGGCACTTTGCCACACCATCCTGAAATGGTTATTACACATCTTAAGGCACAGCATATACTCACTCTCCTGTGTATCCTTTAGAAGTTGAGTGGAAGGAGGCCAACTCCACATTGTTGAAGTATTCCGGCCCCATCTCACACAGGACCTTCTTGAAAGAATGAAACTTACAGTCTGGAGAATAGACGTTGTCTTGATAAACCTGACAGATACCAGGGGAATCAATTAGAAGCATACTGAGTATATGTCCCAGCATAGTAATTCCACACGATATACTAGACACCACTTTTAGTTTAAATGTGGTAATGTGTTTCTCTTTTTTTTTTTTTTTTTTAAATGATATCTTATTTATTTATTTTTATAATGTAGTCATCGCCCATGGTTTTTACCCTGGTTTTCTCCCCAATTTGGAATGCCCAATTATTATTTTTATCCCGGTTCACTGCTGCAACTCCCTCCCCCCCCCCCCCCCCCTTGACGACTCGGGAAACGTAGGCTGAAACACGCGTCCTCCGAAACGTGTTCCTGCCAATCCGTTATTTTTCACACTGTGGATCCACAGAAAAGCCACCAGACCTACAGTGCCGGAGGACAATATAGATCTGATGGCTCCACTGCAGACCCACAGGCGCCTTATCGGCCACAGGGGTCGCTGGTGCGCAGTGACCCGTGGATTCCCCTGCTGACCTAAGCCCTCCCTACCCGGGTGGCGATTGGCAAATTGTGCGCCGCCCCCTAGGAACCCCCGGTCACGGTCGGCAGTGACATAGCCTGGATTTGAACCTGTGATCTCCAGGCTACAGGGCGCATATGAGATTTTATTTTAATTTACCTCGTCAGACAGAAGAAAAAGGTTCTCCTTGTAAGCAAAGTGAATGACCTCTTCAATGCACTTCCTGCTTTGAACCTGACCTGAACAATTCAAATATGCTTATTAGGTTCACCTTATGAAATACTGAAAACATTTGTTTTGGTTTCACACTAAAGTGGCTAAAGTTGTGTTTACTCAGACCTGTTCTATATGAACCCTAGTCTCATTTAGTCCACCTTATTTTCATCCACCCCCCACCCCCCACCCCATGTCAGGCATTTACTATGGAGTGGACAACGTGCCTAGAGTGGTACATATGGACCCCCACTCCCATCTCCAAGGCAGTTTACCCCCTGACATTCCCCAGCAGCAAACAAGTATTTATATTTTTAAGCTCATTTATTTTTCTGCAACAAAAAAAAAAAAAGATTCTCAGAGCCTCATTACTGACTATTAAATAGCCCTCCTTATTTAGGCAAATCCAACTTTTATTTATTTTCTACTCAAAATTCAGACCCCCCCCCCCTTGTCCATTGTGTTTGTTCAGATACACACCAGTTGGATTTCCTGGGTTTATGATGCACAGCACTCTGGGATTGCAGTATTTCCTGGCTGTGCTCAAGGCCCTGTGCAGCTCATTGACATCCATAGCCCAGCAGTTGTCCTCATCCAGGTAATAGTTAACCTGGACTGCGTCCAGTTCGGATATGGCTGCAGAGTAGAGGGGGTACTGGGGGATAGGAATCATCACGCCTGTGCGAGACAACCCTTCTCCTGCCACCAGCAGCTTCAGAATAGTCTGCAGCAACACAACAACAAAAACGACTAAAACAGAATACAATACTAGCTATAAGCCCAGGTTTCATTCAAACCTCATTAGAAATATAGATCTCTGAAGTTATATAAATACAGTCAGATTCAATATCTAATATCTACCAGGAACCCTTACTTAAAGCAAAGGGGAACACCATGGTAAAGCAAGTCTCATCACTGTAATGAAACAGCACAAAGATTGCACCTACAGAAATGCCATCACTAGCTCCCGAGGTGAGGTAGATATTATTTGGATCAGCCGGGACGCCCCCATCTCTCTGCTCCATGTACATGGCAACATCCTCTCGGATACAGTCCAGGCCCTGACTAGCACTGTATGAACCTGCAACAAAACATCAAAGATGATCAACCTGTTCTGGGGAAAACCTGCCTTATTTATTTATTTATTTATTTATTGTAACACAGAATTGGTTTTGTCTGGATTCACAAACTCCGATTAGCACTAATCATGGACTACTGAAGTAAAAGACAAAAGCAACATGCAATAAATGTTGATATTGATTAAAATATTTCATGGTCTATAACCCAGACTCTCTCACCTGAATCCAATAAATTACTGTTGAACCAAATTGAGCTATTGAGACAAACCTGAAACCAACCTGTTTATAAAGTCATCTAGCAGATAGGATGAATCCAAAGGAGTTTGTCATAACTAAAGAAGCAGTGAATGTGTATCACTGTTCACGATCAAGACTTTTCTTTACTAGCAGAGGTCACGCTAGCTTTTCTGTTCACGCGTTCCTGAAACGCACATGCCCAAAATTTTAACACAAAGGCTAAGAAACACCAAAGATGTGCATTTTGGTACATTTTTATATTTAAACTCTATGGCATGCAGTAGTTTAAAAAAAATATCTGTCTGTGTATAGATATACATATAAATACAGACACACTTTTTTCTTTGTTATATATACTAACAGTAGACCGTTCGCATGACAACGAGACAGGATTTTAAGCACTGTTTATTGCCTTCATCTACGTGTGTTTTAATATTTTTCTGCATTCCAATAACAGCAACAGCATCGCCGAAGATTCTTGAAAAACTGTACAACCGTGCATATATGTTTTTTGTTTTTTGTTTGTTTTTTTGCCCAGCAGCTCTTTCAGCAGCTTTCACACAAATATTTTTCCGTCCAATGGATTTGTTTTGCATCTAGGACACAAAATTTTGCATTAACGCGACCTCTGTTACTAGCCTTGGATGCTTGCACCACAATACAGGTGTAAACATGAAAAGGGAGGTCACCATGACCTACATCCACAGCATGTAGTAGAACACCATCTCCTTGCAAATGCACAGGAAAGGTACTGAACACATACCCAAGCTGTTCCCTCCACAGCCTTGCAGAATCCGACGGGCTCTTGCTTTAGCGTCTTCTGGGAAAACAGGACTGTCCAGCAGCTCTGGGCATGTGCAAAGAGCCACTACCTGAACACAAAGAGGAATATGATGAGGATTTCATTCAAAGAGTGATTTCTCAACAACTGAACGTTGGGAAGCACAGCTAAATTGAAAAAGAAAAATGTTATTATCTGAGATTTTTATTTTCAATACAAAGAGGCCATACACACAGTAGTTTTCCTATTTTCTAGCTACTGGTGGTTTCAGTCATGCTTTCAGGAAACTAAATACCACTGATATGCTTACACCATGTGCTATGCAGCTGACGCTAACCACCAGTGACATTGGCACGGCCACAGAAACCAGACAGCTTTCCAAACAGATAGCTTTCCAAACAGTCCAGAAAGTACAGGTATAGGCAGCACTGTAGCTTTGCTGCAGCTGGGCTTTGTAGAACAAATAGAAGAGTTCAAGTGAGTTCACACTGCAAGCTACAGTAGACTCCATTCACGCAAACAGCTTCTGCAGAGAATGGAGGGTTGTTCATGTTAAAAGATACTGTTTCATTCCTCACTCGGAACCATTTAAAGAGGAGCTATCAAAAACACAAGCCAAGTTTCAAGAAACCGTTGGGGCAACCTTGCCCAGCACAAAGCAAAATAAGCGATGGGGGTCAAGGTTGGGGCCAAAACTAACCTGATCCAGCCTAGGCATAGTGTGGAAAGCATTGCTTAAAATAACCTGCTACTGCTCTCTTGCCAGGCAATTCCACACAGTAACAAAATAATTCCTACAGTAATTCAGTGGGCAAGTAAAAAGAAAAAAGCACAGTTATGCTTTTGTTGTTGTAAAAGCTTTACCAATCTAACCCCTATGCTGAACCAGAAATATGACTATATATATATACTGCATATTACATTTATTAAACATATAGTAACACAAAACTGGATTTCATGAATATATTCAAAATTATACATTTGCTGTATTTAACTGGATATTTGAAATAAATATAAGCAAAACGTTTAGGAAAACATGTGCTAAGAGCAGCAGTTTTTGAAAAATATTGCCTATTCTTATAAATAAATAAACAAATGTATATTAGTAGAACAAGATGTATGATGTGGTTTCCAAAACAGCTGGAGATTCTTTTTAAGGATGCTGGTTTTGCAGCAGAACACACTGAACCAGGTCTATTCAAGATTAATCTCTCTAATCAGGGCTATTACCTGGCGGAGAAAGGTGATTGGCTGTTGCCCCATGGCATGAGCATCTCCAATGTTGGCCTTGATGACCTCTGAAAAAGGCTTCTTCATTCCCTGCAATGACAAGCAATAGTGAGAATAGCACAATATGAGGATTTTATTAAAGCTGTTAATCTATGTTTAATTGATATATATATATATATATATATATATATATATATATATATATATATATATATATATATATATAGATAGATAGATAGATAGATAGATAGATAGATAGATAGATAGATAGATAGATATATAACTACCCAACACATTTTCAATGAAAAAAGTGGACCTGATTTAGTATTTGAGATCTTTATATTTGACATAGATTCTTACATGCAATATTCAAGTAGTTTTTTTTTTTTACAATCCAACCAAGTAGTAAAAACAATGAAGCGTTTTTATTTCCTCTACTGTTTAAACCTTAACAACCTTACATTTTACTCTTCAGTTTCATGATCTAAACATTCAAATGATATATGCTTATCTGTGGATTCCCAATTCTTCCTATGCACGCTGGTGTGAAACTTAGCACAGAAAATAACAAGGGTGAGAAAGGTTTGATGAGTGACTGGGTAAGAATCTGTGTTTAGACACGGTAGCTTAATGGAAAGGATCAAAGACAATAAAAAAGAAAGTTTGTTTTTTCACATTGAAATGTTTGTACATGTTTGTTCTGTAGAGGGTGACTGGATCAGAATATCTTTTAGTAGTAAATGCATTTAAAATTAGATTCATTTCAATAAAAGTAACAAGAGAAGACAATGCATTCAAAACACAGATTGCACGTTAAAGGACAAATGAGTTATCAGATGCTGAACGACATTGTGAAATGTAACATTTTAAGCACTGTTAAATACCCTGTGAATTTGCGCATCGTGACCTATCTATCACTGCCACCCACAGTGACAAAGCCTGCACAGGTGTCGTTGCCAGCACAGCAAGACAACGCCTTTTAATCCACCAATCAGCACGGGGAGGTGTGCCTTCGTGGGGGTGGGGGTGGGGGTGTTGCAGGTCATGGTCTGATGCAACCAAGCACTAGCAGCAGACTGGTTTATGAATTTATTTATTTTCAGCTACATCCAGACACACGTTCTTCCTACCTTCTTAAGCGTTCACGCCACTCTAATCTAAAACAGATACCTGGAACACAGGGGGTTAAGAATGTATTCTGTAAGCTTTAAAAACAAAAGTCAAACTAAACAGTACTCTGTTTTTGTTATACAAGAAACACTAACAGACCTGCATTCATAAAATACCATACAACATTAATCACATGCATAAGATAAAAGTACAGGTCGCCGGTAACATTTAACCCTTTGAAAAAGCATGTCAAAACGAACCTGCAGCAATTCTCTTTCGATTTCCCCCGCTTTGATGACAATGGGTCCCCTCACTGCATACTCCACTGCCTTGACTTGGGGATTTAGGGTCTCCATGGTCAGCACTCGGGTCTTGTCATTTTCTTTGGTAAGCGTTGCTGGTGCTTCGGCTGTGCTCAGACGCTTTACTCCGGTAACTTTAACTTGAATGTGTCCAGATCGTTTCAATAGCATCACTGACAAAGACAGGCAGCGACTCGTTTTGAGACCGTTCATATTCAAACGACAGTGGTCGAAAACGCCAGTATTCAAAGATATTTTAGCGAGCGCTTGACAACGATGCATTTTTACCTATTATTTCGTAGTAAACGTTATTGGTAAATAATCGTAGATAAAGATATTTTAGACAACAACATATCCTATTATTGTCCGTTTCGCCGATGAAACTCTTCTGCCTATTTTTACCCGTTTTTGTTCAGCGCTAGGATGTATTTGTAACAGTCCCTGTTAACAGCGGTTTTGGGTATTCGAGTCATTTCAACATCTGAATCCGTAATAGCAAACGATGTCATCGGTTAGAGAACTACAACTCCCAGCGTGCACCACAAAATTCCGAAGGCTTCAGACACACCTCTCTGGGCTGGCAAGGGAGGAATGTCCGCTGACAGACAGATAGATTAACCACAGCTGTTAGAATGACCGCGTTGCATCATGGTACAGTAAATGCATACTAGTTGTAGTGCGAATATGGTGCACGACATAAGCATGATAAGCATGATAATATATATATATATATATATATATATATATATATATATATATATGGCCATTCTGGACACATTTTAATATCAAAGTATCATTTTTATAAGTGAAAGCAGAACGCATTTATATATACCAGGTAATAACTTCCTATTTACAATACATTTATATATATATATATCATGTTTGCTCCAACAACTGGTTGGCAAGATCTTCATGGCATACTTACAGGCGCCTTCGCTGTTTCCCTATAGCCAGGTATTTCCTAAAACTTGATTCCTTAAATACGTCATTCAAATAAATGAAATGAGCAAGGTTTTAGAAATGCCTAAAAAAGTTGTACATTACATTCATAATTTGCATGATGTGTGAACCTGGTTTACATTTGAATTAGGCTTCTCTGGTGTGCTTCAGGGCCCCCCTATTTTTGTTTATTTATTTATTTATTTATTCTAGATTAACACCTACTAAACACTTGGTAGTTTTTGTAATCTGCTTTTTGCTTACTCTGCAGTGTTGGAGAGCATTTTAATTGCATGCATGAGTACTTAGAGGAGTGGCTGTGTTTGCAAGAAGGGGCAGAACTCAGCTCTCCCTGAGGCTTTACATAATTACATAGTTGAGATTCAGGATTTCTTTTCAGCAATCTAGAAAGATGTCTTTTTTTAACAATTACAACAGTTGACTTATAAAAGATCTGAAGAGGGTTCAGACAAGAATAATTTCACTTAATATACAATTCCTCATAATAGTAACCAAAATCATTGTATTTGTTTGTCAGAGGTTTGCAAACATTCTGAGTTCTCGTTTCCTTCAAGTATCAAATTCCAGTTATATCTGGATTAAATAAATAAATAAATAAAACATCCTGTCAACATCCTTATAGAAAGCTGTGTTTTAAACTACCAGTAGATTAAATTATTACTGTTGTTATTTGTAAATTATTAAATGCCAAGCCACACAACATAATTTATTGAAATCTCGTGTCCTGTGTTTATTTTTGTATTTCTTTGTTTTTTAAGGAAAAGCAGTAATTGCATTGCATGAGTTATGTAACGGTTTATTTGTACATTTCAATACATTCTTTGTGTTTCTATCAACACGGGTCCCTCTAGTGGCTGATTTCGGATCAGAAAGTTTAGCGATGAGATTCGCAGCAATTGTAAATTGTTTTGTTTTTGAATTATATATTATTTTAACAGTTCTTAATATAGTAATTATTTCTAAAGTAGATTTTTTGTGTGAATATATCACCTGTAAACAAAAACAAAACTATAATACATTGTTGCTATTTAATTAAACAACATGTCACATGAATATGTTATCCCCTTCCCCCACCCACTCAAAAAACATTAATTGACCTTAACTTGGCCTCAAGTTTCTTAAGGGGCCAGTTGGATCAAATTGTGTTTTATTTGGCTGTTTATTTTGGACTGGTTCTATTAACTAGGTTTAACTAGATTTTCTTTCTGTAGCATGTTTTTTTCCTACACACTCCTACAATGTACAGATTTAATAATCTAGTTTTAATGGACGGAAAAGTCTCCACTGAATTATTGTAACACAACAAAAATAGAGCATAATTACTTACAGCTCCCTCCAGTTCCCAACAACATCATAAGCAATTCATTCCAGGACGTCAGACATGCAAAACAACTCTTTTGTTCCTTCATTTTAATTACAAAGGTCAGGAAACTGTGTGTGTATGGATGCAAAAATCTAAAGATGTAGCAGTTTATCTCAATTTGTCAAAGACGCTCACATACATGTATTTAATCTACCAATGACAATATTACATTGTCTGCTTATTCAGATTCTCTAGTGACAGAATATAGTGACTAATATATATATATATATATATATATATATATATATAT